>NC_057802.1:246603142-246613442 GCF_018294505.1 Triticum aestivum | reverse complement strand
GCGACGCTGCGGCCCGAAGGGGCGACGCAACGGCGGTTCGCGAGTCGGTGCAACCGCGGGACGGCCTCTGGACGGCGGTGTGGACCGCGTGCCACGCTCGCTACGGCCCGACGGGGCGACGCAGCGGCGGTGCGAGGGTCGATGCAGCCACAGGACGGCCTAGAGCGGACGCCCTCGAGGCGGCGGGGGACCGCGGGCCGCGGCACTACGGCCCGAAGGGGCGACGTTGTGACGCCCCCGATTTGACCGTACACTAATCATGCACGCAAATGTGTACGACCAAGATCAGGGACTCACGGGAAGATATCACAACACAACTCTAAAACATAAATAAGTCATACAAGCATCATAATACCAGCCAGGGGCCTCGAGGGCTCGAATACAAGTGCTCGATCATAGACGAGTCAGCGGAAGCAACAATATCTGAGTACAGACATAAGTTAAACAAGTTTTGCCTTAAGAAGGCTAGCACAAAAGTAGCAACAATCGAAAAGGCAAGGCCTCCTGCCTGGGACCTCCTAACTACTCCTGGTCGTCGTCAGCGGCCTGCACGTAGTAGTAGGCACCTCCAGTGCCGTGGGAGTCGTCGTCGACGGTGGCGTCTGGCTCCTGAACTCCAACATCTGGTTGCGACAACCAGATAGAAAGGAAAGGGGGAAAAAGAGGGAGAGAAGCAACCGTGAGTACTCATCCAAAGTACTCGCAAGCAAGGAGCTACACTACATATGCATGGGTATATGAGTAAAGAGGCATATCAGTGGACTGAACTGCAGAATGCCGGAATAAGAGGGGGATAGCTAGTCCTGTCGAAGACTAAGCTTCTGGACATCTCCATCTTGCAGCATGTAGAAGAGAGTAGATTGAAGTCCTCCAAGTAGCATCGCATAGCATAATCCTACCCGGCGGTCCCCTCCTCGTCACCCTGTTAGAGAGCGATCACCGGGTTGTATCTGGCACTTGGAAGGGTGTATTTTATTCAGTATCCAGTTCTAGTTGTCATAAGGTCAAGGCACAACTCCGGGTCGTCCTTTTACCGAGGGACACGGCTATTCGAATAGATAAACTTCCCTGCAGGGGTGCACCACATAACCCAACACGCTCGATCCCAATTGGCCGGACACACTTTTCTGGGTCATGCCCGGCCTCGTAAGATCAACACGTCGCAGCCCCACCTAGGCTCAACAGAGAGGTCAACACGCCGGTCTAAACCTATGCGCGCAGGGGTCTGGGCCCATCGCCCTATGCACACCTGCACGTTGCGAACGCGGCCGCGAGCAGACCTAGCAACCCACACGATCACGACGGTTACGTCAAAGCGGTCCAACACGGCGCGCGCCACTCAGTCGCTGACGTCAAAAGAGCTTCGGCTGATACCACGACGTCGGGATACCCATAACTACTCCCACGTAGATGGTTAGTGCGTATAGACCAAATGGCCAGACTCAGATCAAATACCAAGATCTCGTTAAGCGTGTTAAGTATCCACGAACGCCGACCAGGGCCAGGCCCACCTCTTACCTAGGCGGTCTCAACCTGCCCTGTCGCTCCGCCACAAAGATCCACTTGCGGGTACTCCTACGAGCCGACCCGACTTTAGTCATCACATGTGTCATGTATATAGTATATAAGTATATGCCCGTGATCACCGCCCAGGTGATCACGGCCCGATAGTATAACACAGCAGACGGACAAGAATGTTGGGCCACTGATGGAAAACTAGCATCCTATACTAAGCATGTAGGATTGCAGGTAAAGGTATCAACAGTAGTAGCAAGGATAGGCTATGCATCAGAATAGGATATCGAAAGGCAGTAACATGCTACACTACTCTAATGCAAGCAGTAGAGAGTAGAGTAGGCGATATCTGGTGATCAAGGGGGGGGCTTGCCTGATTGCTCTGTCAAGTAGGAGGGGTCGTCGACTCCGTAGTCAAACCGGGCAGCAGCAGTGTCGGTCTCGTAGTCTACCGGAGAGAAGAGGGGGAAGAAACAGTAAATACAATGCAAACATAAGCATGACGATGCGTGACATGACAGTGAGCGGTGCTAGGGGTGTCCTAACGCGACAGTAGGTGGTACCGGTGAAGGGGGGGAACACCCGGGAGGTATTCCCGATGTTTCACGTTTTCGGACAGACGGACCGGAGGGGGAAAGTTGCTAGTTCGATAGGTTAGGGAGGTGTGGTGGACGAACGGACTGCGTATTCGGATTCGTCTCGTCGTTCTGAGCAACTTTCATATAGAAAACATTTTCATCCGAGTTACGGTTTAAAAGATATGAATTTTCAAAGTTTATTTGAATTTCTGGAATTATTTATATTAAGAAAAATGAATTATGACGTCAGCATGAGGCAATGCTGACGTCAGCAAGTCAACAGGTCGGCTGACCAGTCAAACCAGACAGGTGGGTCCAGTGGGACCCACATGTCAGCCTTTGTTAGTCTAATACTTAATTAAACTAATCTAACAGTATAATTAGAGGGATGGGCCCCACATGTCAGTGAGTGTTTAGCTAAACTAATTATTTTTATTTATAAAACATTTTCCTTTTCTTTTATTTTTTTAATTTCTGCGGCGGGGCCCGCATGTCAGTGACTGGGCCTGCCCAGTCAGCAGTTGACTGGGTCAACCCAGTCAACTGGGGCCCGTGGGGGCCACTGGCAGTGACCCAGGGGTGGGGCCCGGCCGGCCACGTCGGCAGGGCACCGGAGAGGGGCTCCGGCGAGCTCCAACGCGGCGGCGATGCGCGGGTGAGCTCGGGTTTCGCCCACGGTGGCCCATTTGGAGCGCGGTTAGGTCCTATGACGAGCTGACGCTCGCGCGCATCGGGCGCGGCAAGCGGCAGGTGCCGAGGTGGTCGGAAATGGCACCGGCGATGAGCCGAGGCGGCGACCAGAGCACGGCACTGACGGGAAAGACGCAGGGGGCATGCGGGAAAGAGCTAGTGGGTGCTACGGCTTCCTACGGAGATGTTGAGCACGACGGCGTGCTCAAACGCCAGCTGCGTGAGCTGTGGCCGCAACGGCGAGGTGAGCGGCGGAGCAAGCTTTCGGCCGATGGCGGATCAGCTGCTAGAGCTCGCAATCGAGCGCGTTGAGTGAGGGGAAGGAGAGAGATGCTCACAGGGGGGGTCTGCAGAGGTGCTAAGCGGGCGCGGGGTGGTCCGGCGAGGCAGATCGATGAGGTGGACGACGACGGCCGTGGTTGGGGAAGAAGGCCGGCGGCGACGTCTCGAGGCACTCCGGCTCAACCTAGCGCTTGCATACGGTGCAGAAGAGGACGGCGGTGCTCCTCGACATCCTCCCGAGCGCCGGGGAGGCTTGTGGCCACGAGCACGGTGACGGCACGGCGATGGCGTTCGGACGACAGAGGAGGGAAGAGAGCGAGCGAGGAGGAGGGGAATGGATGGGGACGCCAGGGGGATTGGAGAGGGGATCGAGGAGTCGAGGCGTGGCAGCCTTATCCTCTCGCGGGGTTCATCGCCGGCGAGGGGGGTCCGGCGGCGACCAGCCTCCTGTAGCGACGGGGTCGGGGGAACAGAGACCCGACCGGGGAGGGGGAGTGGGCCGGCTAGGGTGGGTCGACGGCCAGCTGGGCCGAGGCCCAGCGGGGAGGGGGGTCTTTTCCCTTTTTCCTTTTTTTTTCTTTCTGGGATCTGTTTTCTGTTTTCCTTTTATTTGTTTATTTCCTTTTTTGTTTTATTTCATTTAAAAGTATTTAGACATTTTATAAAAATGTGATTTCTCCACCATAATTACCAGTGTATTATTTAGAACCCACTGAACATTTTTGTTTGAATTTTTGAAAACTTTTATTTTCCACTTTTAAATTTAATTGAAGTTTGAACTAGGAGTTTGACAAGGGTGTGGTTCAAATGTGATCTAGCCCTGTTTAGCAATATGATTAGCTTAATCACAGGGGGTTACTGTAGCATGATTCTCAGGGTGTTACAAATCTCCTCCACTACAAGAAATCTCGTCCCGAGATTTAGGAGGTAGAAGGAAACAGTGCGGGGTATTCTTCGCGCAGACGATCCTCTCGTTCCCAAGTGGCCTCATCTTCAGAATGGTGCGACCACTGGACTTTGAGAAACTTGATCGCCTTCTGAGGTGTGCGGCGTTCAGCTTGGTCGAGAATGCGGACCGGATGCTCCTTATAGGAGAGGTCTTGCTGCAATTCGAGCACTTCGTGATCCACAGCTCGGATTGGATCCTTGAAGCAACGGCGGAGCTGTGACACATGGAACACATCGTGAACCTGAGAAAGGTTCGGCGGTAGTTCCAGTTGGTATGCCACTTTTCCACGCCTTTCGAGAATAGTGAATGGGCCAATATAGCGAGGAGCTAGTTTGCCCTTGATCCCGAAGCGGTGAGCACCCTTCATAGGTGTGACTCGAAGATAAGCCTTTTCGCCAGGTTGATAGACCATGTCTTTATGATGACGGTCATACTGACTCTTCTGACGTGACTGAGCAGTCTTGAGATTCTCGCGAATAATGCGGACTTGTTCTTCGGCATCTTGGATAATATCCGGACCGAAGAGTGGACGTTCCCCAGTTTCTGACCAGTTCAGGGGGGTTCGGCACTTTCGTCCGTATAACACTTCGAAGGGGGCCATCTTCAGACTAGCTTGATAGCTATTATTATAAGAGAACTCAGCATACGGGAGAGATTCCTCCCATTTCTTGCCGAAGGAAATAACGCAAGCTCGAAGCATGTCTTCGAGAACTTGGTTGACGCGTTCAACTTGTCCTTGCGATTGAGGATGAAACGCAGCACTGAATGACAGATGAGTTCCCATTGCTTCTTGGAAACTTGCCCAGAATCTTGAAGTGAATAAGCTACCACGGTCTGAGCTGATAACCAATGGAATACCGTGGAGTGAAACAATCCTGGACATATAGAGCGTTGCCAACTGGCTAGCAGTGATCGTTTCTTTGACCGCCAGAAAATGTGCAACTTTGGAAAGCCGGTCAATGACGACAAGAATAGCATCATTACCTTTCTGCGATTTGGGAAATCCAGTGACGAAGTCCATCTCAACATGGTCCCATTTCCATTCAGGAATAGAGATAGGTTGCAGAGTTCCAGCAGGCCTTTGATGTTCTGCTTTGATACGACGGCAAACGTCACACTCAGCAACATAACGAGCAATGTCTTGCTTCATATTAGTCCACCAGAATCTCTGGCGGATATCTTGGTACATCTTTGTACTACCCGGATGGATACTTAGAGGCGTATCATGAGCTTCTTTCATAACTTCCTGTGTCATATCCAGGTTTTTCTCTGCACATGGCACCACTAGGCGGCCCTTGAAGTATAGGGCGCCATCTTCAGAAATGGTGAAGAATGAGGGCTTTCCTTCTGCGAGGTAGCGCTTAATCTTGTGGGCTTCAGAGTCATACTTCTGTAGCCTTTTGATGCTGTCCTCGAGATCTGGTTTAGCAACTAGGGTATTGAGGGAACCCTGGGTAACAACGTGGAGGTTCACCTTGCCAAATTGTTTAGGAGGGGGAGCGAGTGCACCCGGAGGAACAATATGGAGGTTCAGCTTCCTGAATTCCTCAACAAGCGAGGGCTGAACTTTGTGAACCTGAAGGTGGTTGCAGTAAGACTTGCGGCTCAAGGCATCAGCCATTACATTAGCCTTGCCTGGTGTATAGGAGATACCCAAGTCAAAGTCTGCAACAAGCTCCATCCATCTCTGTTGACGGAGGTTCAGATCTGGCTGAGTAAACAGATACTTCAGACTTTGGTGGTCAGTGAAGATCTCGCAACGATTACCGAGAAGGTAATGTCGCCACTGCTTCAGCGCATGAATGACGGCAGCAAGTTCGAGGTCGTGAACTGGGTAGTTCTCTTCGTGAGGGCGCAATTGTCGAGAGGCATAAGCAATCACTCTGCGGTCTTGCATTAGGACACAGCCTAATCCTTGACGGGAAGCGTCGCAGTAAATGACGAAGTCCTTCTTAGTATCAGGTGGAGCTAGAACTGGAGCAGAAGTCAACTTGTCTTTGAGTGCTTGGAAACTTTCCTGACATTTGTCTGTCCATTGGAACTTGACGCCCTTATGCAACAGGTTAGTCAGAGGCCTGGCGATCTTAGAGAAGTTCTCGACAAATCGACGGCAATAGCTGGCGAGACCGAGAAAACTTCTGACTTGCTGAACGTTCTTGGGAGGAGTCCAATCAAGAATAGCCTGAACTCGTTCAAGGTTGACGGCAATACCATCCTTAGAGATGACATGCCCAAGATAGGTTACTTCGGGTAGCCAGAATTCACATTTGGAGAACTTGGCATATAGTTGATGTTCTCGTAGCTTTTCCAGCACAAGTCGAAGATGTTCAGCATGTTCTTCTTCGTTCTTGGAGAATATCAGGATATCATCCAGATAAACCACGACGAACTTGTCGAGGTAATCCATGAATATGTAGTTCATCAGACGAGAGAAGGTGGCTGGAGCATTGGTTAAACCGAAAGACATGACGGTGTACTCGTATGAACCATAGCGAGTCACGAAGGCGGTCTTTGGGATATCCTCTTCGCGAACACGGATCTGGTGGTAGCCCAACCTCAAGTCGAGCTTAGAGAACACTGACGAACCCGCCAGTTGATCATACAGATCATTGATCCGAGGAAGAGGGTATTTATTCTGAATGGTAGCTTGGTTTATAGGACGGTAGTCTTGAACTAACCGGTTTGTCCCATCCTTCTTCTTGACAAAGAGAGAAGGTGCTCCCCAAGGAGAGCAACTTGGGCGAATGAATCCCTTGCGAAGAGACTTGTCGATTTCCTCCTTAAGCTCAAGGAGTTCATGCGGCGGCATTTTGTAGGGTCGCTTGGCTATAGGAGTGGTGCCTGGTTTCAAGTCGATGATGAATTCGACAGCTCTAGCAGGGGGAATCCCCGGAAGTTCTTCAGGAAAGACGTCGAGGAATTCACGCACGACGGGAATGTTTTCAATGCCCTCGAGTGGTGCAGCGTTCAATGCATTCAATGCATAGAGCCTTGCCTCGGCATTTTGCACCAGATGGGCTTGGTAAGTAACTATCTCATCTGAAGGGTGTAGCAGATGGACGGTCTTAGTGGTGCAAACGATTGAAGCAGTATGCGCTTTTAACCAATTCATTCCCAGAATGAGATCAATGCTACAGGACTTCAGTACGATGGGAGAGACAAGAAATTCCAGTCCTTCAATTTCAACAGTAACATCGCGACTAACCATAGAGGTTTGACATTGGCCCGCAGGGGTGTGTACCACTAGCGGAGTGTTTATCTCTTCGTGATTAATGCCATGCAGGAATGCAAATTCTGCTGATATGAATGAATGGGATGCTCCTGTATCAAATAAAACGGATGCTGGTACTGAATTTACGAGGACTGTACCCATCACAGTAGCAGGCTGGTCTTGAGCTTCGCTGAGATCAACGTGGTTGGCATGAGCACGACCATGAGACTTAGCATTGTTGTTGCGGGGCTGGTTGTTACCACGGCCAGCTGCTGGAAGGGCCAGTTGATTCTGGTTCTGATAGCAGTTCCTGGCAAAGTGACCCGGTTGACCACACTTGAAGCACAGACCATTATCGGGAGTGGGAACAGGAGCCCCAGGTGGGGGAGCTGGTAGCTTTGACTGCTTAGATGGTGGAGGAGGCAGACGCGGTGCAGCATAAGATTTCCTGGGAGCAGGTGCATTTGGACGATACATGCTGTTTGGGATCCATATCTTACGCTTCTGTGAGGGCGAGCCCGAAGATGAGCCCGTGTCACGGTTGCGCCTCTGAGAGCTCTGGTATTCCTGCAGACCAGTCTCGACATTGATGGCCTTATTCACCAAGGTGGCGAAATCAGCAAAGTC
Source organism: Triticum aestivum (assembly GCF_018294505.1). Classification (NCBI taxonomy): domain Eukaryota; kingdom Viridiplantae; phylum Streptophyta; class Magnoliopsida; order Poales; family Poaceae; genus Triticum; species Triticum aestivum. The sequence continues at coordinate 246,605,590 of NC_057802.1, read as the reverse complement.
ATGCACTAGAAGTGCGAGCTTGATGTCAGCTTGAAGGCCATCACGGAACTTCTCCTGTCTGCGTGCATCAGTTGCAATGTCTTCTTCAGCATAGCGGGACAAGTCCAGAAACTCCCGCTGATAAGCTTCGACAGTTTTGTTGCCTTGGGTGAGGTTGCGGAACTCACGCTTCTTCCGGTCCATGACTCCCTGAGGAATGAAGCGGGCACGGAAAGCAGCTTGGAAGTCTGGCCAGGTGATGATTGTTCCAGCTGGCAGAGTACGCCTGTGGCTGTCCCACCATTGAGCTGCGGGTCCCTTCAAGAAGAAGGAAGCAAAATTGACATAGCTGGCAGGGGCTACATCAGCAGACTCCATCTCATAGGTGATGTCACGGAGCGAGTCATCAGCATCCAAAGGCTGAGTTGAGCTGCGGTAGATGGTTGGGTTGAGGCGTATGAAATCTTGAAGAGTCACTTGGGCTGGCTGCTGGTTCATATTGGGGCGAGGAAACTGAGCCATCATATTTTCCATGAATTGGCGGTTCAGTTCAAACTGTTGGATCATACCAGCCATGTACTCAGGTGGTGGTGGGGCATCGCCACCACGACCACGACCACCTGGTCTAACCATCCTGCTAATATATAACAGGGGTAGTTCAGCATTGAGAAAATTGGCAATGACAAGAATCATTCATGATGAAACATGCATAATGAAAGGAGCACGATAGCTACTACATAGTAGTCGGCATAGCTTACAAAAGGGGTCATGCATAGAGTTCAGTACACAGAGTTCAGTACATAGACTAAAACATCATAGGCGGCACACAGGCTCGCGGCGAATGCCTTTAACACTACAAACAAGCCTACATCAGTCCCAAGAGGTGCTGTGGAGGTAATCATAGCCCGGCAGCTGGTAGTGAGGCAACGGATAGTCCTCCACGTCAGCAGACTGGGGGCCGCGGATACTCAGGTGTAGAGTCCGACGCTCAGGTGGCAGAAGAGAACCAAGTGCGGGAGAGTAGCCCCCCACCTCTGGCCAACCGACACCGTGGGGCATCACGGTCCTGGCTGGGTAGATCGCAGCGCGCGGTACCTGTCCAGACCGGACAAAGGGGTGCAGCAGCGTCAGAGCACGGTAAAGGTGCTGACGGGTGGTGTACATCTCGTGGCGAAGAGCTCGGTTAGCTCGATCCAGCCCATCAGCATGCAGAACCAGGTGCTGATGGTAGAAGGGCTCTCGGGTGACAGTGGAGTAGGCAGCAGTATAGTATCCCTCTGCACCAACATCAGAGGCGGTAGCAATGTGCCTGAAAGGGGAGGTGTCCAACTCCCGATACTCTCCACGAAGACGTGTCAGAGCAGCATAGGCTGCATCGTGGACAGCCATATCGATGGTCACACCAACACCATGTGCGATGTGCAGCACAGTAGTGGAGTCGTACTCCCGAGAGTAGAGGTGGACGATGGCACGGTACTGCTCCTGGTTAAAGTCCTGGTACTCCTCGTAGACGGTGTACTCAGGGTGCCAGCGATAACCCAGATAGGTCATCATCTCAGCTAGCACCGCAGGTGATCCCGAGGCACCAATGGCCATCGTGTGGCGAACAACCTGCCTCGTGGTTTCCATCTGAAAGCAAAGACGTTTCAAAGGAGTCAAATGACAGTGTGTGAATTGTTCAAAATACTATTCTAAGAAACAACTATGGCTTATCCATCTTAGGGGTGAACGCGGTCACGGGATCCTAGTGTTAGAGTTAGTAAATTCGTTTAACCCGAGTAGAAGAGAGTTCAGAGTCCTAGAGTAAAGGTCGAGGAGTAAAAGATCCTAGTACCACCCAATGGCGACGTGGGCCCGTAAGCCGCACAGCCATGTTAGTAAAAGTTTGCAATGTCTAGACTCGACTTCGGCCAAGGAGTGTGGAAGGGGGGGTTCCTACAGGCAGTCGGCTCTGATACCAACTTGTGACGCCCCCGATTTGACCGTACACTAATCATGCACGCAAATGTGTACGACCAAGATCAGGGACTCACGGGAAGATATCACAACACAACTCTAAAACATAAATAAGTCATACAAGCATCATAATACCAGCCAGGGGCCTCGAGGGCTCGAATACAAGTGCTCGATCATAGACGAGTCAGCGGAAGCAACAATATCTGAGTACAGACATAAGTTAAACAAGTTTTGCCTTAAGAAGGCTAGCACAAAAGTAGCAACGATCGAAAAGGCAAGGCCTCCTGCCTGGGACCTCCTAACTACTCCTGGTCGTCGTCAGCGGCCTGCACGTAGTAGTAGGCACCTCCAGTGCCGTGGGAGTCGTCGTCGACGGTGGCGTCTGGCTCCTGAACTCCAACATCTGGTTGCGACAACCAGATAGAAAGGAAAGGGGGAAAAAGAGGGAGAGAAGCAACCGTGAGTACTCATCCAAAGTACTCGCAAGCAAGGAGCTACACTACATATGCATGG
>NC_057802.1:246599099-246600075 GCF_018294505.1 Triticum aestivum | reverse complement strand
GGGGTTCGGCGGCGACGCTCCCCTGTTCCGACCCGGTCGGGGGAACAGGAAGGGGACGCGGGGCGGGGGGGTGGGCTGGGCCGGGGCGCGGCTGCGGGTGGCGGCCCAGCTTGGGCCGGGGGGGGGGTTGGGCCGCGGTTCCAGTGGGGGGGGAGCGGGCCTTTTTCCTTTTGCTTTCTTTTTCTGTTTTGTTTTCTGTTTTCTCTTTTTTGTTTATTTCCTTTTCTGTTTTATTTCATTTAAAAGTATTTAGACATCTTATAAAAATGTGTTTTCTCCACCATAATTACCAGTGTATTATTTAGAACCCACTGAACATTTCTGTTTGAATTTTTGAAAACTTTTATTTTCCACTTTAATTATATTTGAAGTTTGAACTAGGAGTTTGACAAGGGTGTGGTTCAAATGTGATCAAGCCCTGTTTAGCAACATGATTAGCTTAATCACAGGGGGTTACTGTAGCATGATTCCCAGGGTGTTACAGACGTAGCGGTGACGCGGGTCGGTGCAGCCGGGAGAAGAACCACGGGGCGGCGGCGCTGCGGCCCGACGGGGCGATGCAGCGGCAGCCCGATGCTCGAACGATGGAGAGGCGCACTGAACTCGGGGACGATCTTCACGGGGCCTGCGGGGGCGCGCGCGCAACCGACGGGCCAGGTCGGTCGCACGGCGTAGATGAGGCGGATCGCGGCGGCGGGCGGGTGATCAATCCGATCGCGCGCGAGGTCGGGGACGCCGCTCGGTGGAGGCGCGGTGGCGGAGGAGTCCGAGATGAAGCCGGCGGCGACGGGCGGCAGGACGACTATGATTGGCCGCCACATGGCGCGAGGCCGCCAGGTCGGGGTGATGCAGGAGTCCCGGTCGGAGCACGGCGGTGACGGCCAGCGTAGATCGACGGGCGGGCCGTCGTGCGAACGGCGGCGGTGAAGGGCCGCCGCATGACGCGAGGCCGCCGGGTCGGGGCGACCGGCGGGCC
>NC_057802.1:246439540-246598534 GCF_018294505.1 Triticum aestivum | reverse complement strand
GACGCGCGAGGCCCCCGAGTTGGGGCGACCGACGGGCAGACGCGCCGACGACGCGCGAGGCCGCCGGGTCGGTGAAGAAGCCGGCCAATCGCGCCGGTGTTGGAGTAGAGGCGCACGGGGTCGACGGCGGCGGTGGGCGACGCAAACCGGATCACATAGACCGGAAAACCAAAAAGTAGACGCCGATCAAAGCGAGCGGTGAGAGAGAGAAAACCCGGATCAAAGGATCGGGAAAAAAGAGTCTCTAGGGCAGCCGGCCAACACGGCCGGCGGACGAAACCTAGGTACGGGCGGCGCGGCCCCCGGCGGCGGTCATGGAGGCCGACCGCCCCGGGGGCGGCGCGCAGGTGCGGAAGCGGCGGCGGCGGCTAGGGTTTAGGATCGACTTGCGTCTGATACCATGTTAGAAGGAAGAGGGGAATTTAATAGAATAATTTTTATGTATTGCTTGAGCCTCGTGGACATATATATATAGGAGTACAATCATCTACTTGGAGTACAAGACAAGCCAGAACAAATCCTAGTCTATCTCGTCTTTCCGAATAAACATTATACTCAACACGCGGGAGTCAGCCGACGGTGGTTGGAGGAGGTCTTTCGGAGATGCTATATATGGAGAGGGAGAGGCCACTCGTAAGGCGTTTCCAAATCAATAGGCACCAAGAACAGAAGAGCATGAGTAGGGTGTCACGCCTCATCGGTGGCCTGAACCTAGGTAAATTGCATTACCGTGTTTGCGTGGAGTGAGTGGAGTGCTTTATCCCCTGGCTGAACAATTTAGGAGGTGGATTGTAGCTCTGATATCGACGATTACCCATCGACACTCTTTGAGGCTAAGCTTCGAGAGCGGCGCAATGTGATGTGTCGGGCGTTGTTAACGATGATGGACGACCACCCTGGGTGCCGCGGACCCCGCTCCATGGAGGCATGGGCCCTGGATTGGTACAGAACCACTGGAAGACCACCACCCGCCGTCACCACCGCCGGCTCACCGACCAGGTCCTCAGATTGGGGTTGGCCAAGTTCGAGCGTTTGGCACGGCTTCAAGGCAACGATGGGCAGGGTTAGGTGGAGTCGAGTCAGGGATGCCGAGACTTGTAACGGGACTTCTGTCACTGAAAGGATGATGACAACAACGGCGGCAATGATGACGATGAATGTGTGAGTGACCTCAGAGGCAATGCCTGCGAGGTCACCTCACCTGGTTTAGTTTAGATTTTATTTGGTTAGTAGGTAGTTTATTAAATTTCATGTGTTGAATGCAATATATCAAAATTAAGCCAACAAATTTAGTCCAGTTTGGATGAATATCGTTCGTTTTTGTGCTCGATCCGTTTGTAATGGGCCAGGCATTTGGTAATCTGCGTTGTAGTTGCCGCCCCTTAGCATACGTACTCATCCGGTATGCTCTACACGTAGTGCCTGCTTTACCTAAAAAACCGAAACACATGACATGAGTTGTTTCTTTGCGGTGCATACGTTGAGTGCATGCCATGCCATGGCATTCCTTTCCTTGCAAATTTACACACCTGGTTGGAGACCTGCTGCTGCTACTCATTGCAGAGAGCCCAAAGGCAGCAGCAGCACTCCATTGCATTGGACGGGCACTCCAGTCCACTTGGGGCAGGGCGCCGCCCCTTTCCTTTACCAAAAGCGCACCCCGGCCCGGCCCCACCCCAAGTAAACTACAGTAGGAGTAGGAGTATTATTATTATTATTATTCCCCCTCTCAACTCAATTGCCTCATGCTGCAAAGCCCCATGCTTTGTCGGCCCGCCCCCCCTAGCTAATCCCAACACCCTCCATCCTAACCATAAGCACCTATTAGTAATCGCGGGGGCCTTGGAGGGAGAGATCTTTGCTTAGCGGGAGGACAAGTGCTCCTTCTCCTCCTCTTTCTCCTCCTCCTTCTTCTTCTTCTTTGGGAAAAGGGATTGATTGCGTGCGAACGAGGCCGCGCTCGCTAGGTCTGAGCTGAGCTGCCACTGCCAGTACTGGCTGGAGTGGACAGGTTCTGTGGCGAGTACTAGTCCCAACTCCCAAGCAACAAGCGGCAGGCACCGAGCAGCCAGCCAATGTATTCCTCGCACAGGAGCATCAGCAGCAGCGACAAGACGCCGCCGTGCAGGAAGCTTCACAGGCACAGAATCCCACACTGATGGCTGCACCCTACTCTCCATCTCCATCTCCATCACATCCCACTGCTGCTGCCCTTGTCCTGCTACTGCTGCTGCTTCATGTCGCACTTCTTGGCAAGTGTGCGGCGGCGGCTAACGTGACGTTCCGGCCGGGGGAGGAGCTCCGGAGGTACAGGCGGGTCCAGGCGCTCCTCACAAGGCTCAACAAGCCGTCTCTCCGGACCATTCAGGCATGTCTCCTCGATCGCCCTACTGCCAGTGTTGCTGCAATTCGGTCTCGGTCGTGGCCGAGAGAGATTAACCGTGGTTCTCGTTGGTTCATCGCAGAGCCCCGACGGCGACCTCATCGACTGCGTACCGGCGCACCTGCAGCCGGCGTTCGACTACCCCAGGCTGCGCGGCCAGAGACCACTGGTAATGCATCCATCTCGTTAGCAGATTGTTAATTTTATTTATTTATTTCCATTTCAAAGCCAAGGGAAAGCCAGCATGCAGATTGATTAGTTAACCAAGTCTTGGGCTCTTGTTCGATTGGTCGTCTTGTCGCAGGGCCCGCCGGTGCGACCGAGTGGACACCACCGCCGCCCCAATCACACGGCGGACGTCGGAGTGCAGCTTTGGGCGGTGTCCGGCGCGTCGTGCCCGGAGGGGTCCGTCCCGGTGAGGAGGATTACGGAGGCCGACGTCCTCCGCGCCAGCTCCGTGAGGAGGTTCGGAAGGGTGCCCATGGCCAGAGTACGGCGTGACACGGTCGCCGGCGGCCACGAGGTCCGTAGTCTACTCTTGTCATGCCATACTACTACAGTACTTAGTAAACGCTCTTATATTTCTTTCTTCAAGGAGGGAGTACATTGTAAGCACGACCTGAATCCAAGTTACTGTAGCCTGTAAATCTTGTCTTGGTTGCTGAATGAAATTGCCCCTCCGCTAAATGATGCCTAAAAAGCAGAGCATCCGAAAAAGTTGGGTAAAAACGTGATATCGAGCAGAGCGGTGGCATGATGCCATCCACTGCGAGGACATAGATTCAGCGCACAGCTTTTAACCTCATGGATTTGACTGGATTTGATTGGTTTGCCGTTGCTTTTACTCCTCCGAGCTAACATCCGCAGAGAGCAATGACCCGGGTGTCGCTTCTTCGTCTGCTTTTTGGCTCTCGCTAGGTGCAGATTAATTGATCTGAGCATGTTTTTTTTTTGTTTTTTTTTCTTTTGACATTAATGTAGTGTCAAACAACGTCCTAGGATGGAGGGAGTAGTAATTAACTGCAGTAGAGCAGCAGGGGTAACATTAACAAGACAGTAACACTAGTAACTCATCAGCGGATGGATGGATGGTTGTTGAAATGGTGTGTGTGTGTGTGTATGCAGCACGCGGTGGGGTACGTTGCCGGCGACGAGTACTACGGCGCGCGTGCGAGCATCAACGTGTGGGCGCCCAAGGTGAGCACGCCGACGGAGTTCAGTCTGTCGCAGATCTGGGTTATCGGCGGCACCTTCGGCAACGATCTCAACACCATCGAGGCCGGATGGCAGGTACATTTGCGATTTGAGCATCATCTATTCCCTCTCTGGTCTCTGCTCTCGGTCTCGGATGGCAGGGACAACAACAACAACCTATAATTAACAGCCGCTTGCTGTTTTGAGTGACAGGTGAGCCCGCAGCTGTATGGGGACAACTCGCCCAGGTTCTTCACTTACTGGACGGTAAGCCCTTTCTCCTCGATCCATGGATGGATCGATCGTCTGTCTGGTAAAAGAAAAGAAAATAAAAGAAAAGCAAAGAAACGAAAAGAAAAGAAAAGGGTTTGAATTTGCATGGCATGGCATGCAGACGGACGCGTACCAGACGACGGGGTGCTACAACCTGCTGTGCTCAGGGTTCGTGCAGACCAACAGCCGGATCGCCATGGGGGCGGCCATCTCGCCCACCTCCGGCTACAAAGGCGGCCAGTTCGACATCAGCCTCCTGATCTGGAAAGACCCCAACCACGGCAACTGGTGGCTGGAGTTCGGGTCGGGGGAGCTGGTAGGTTACTGGCCTAGTTTCCTGTTCAGCCACCTGGCGTCGCACGCGAGCATGGTGCAGTTCGGCGGCGAGGTGGTGGACACGCGCGCCGAGGGGTCGCACACGGCCACGCAGATGGGGAGCGGGCACTTCCCCGGGGAGGGCTTCGGCCGCTCCTCCTACTTCCGCAACCTGGAGGTGGTGGACTGGGACAACAGCCTCATCCCGCTCACCACCTTCCACGTCACCGCCGACCACCCCAACTGCTACGACATCCAGGGCGGCGTCAACGCCGTCTGGGGGAACTACTTCTACTACGGAGGGCCAGGGAGGAACGTCAGGTGCACCTAGCTAGCTGCTTGCTTGGATAGTCGTAGCCACAACTAATTCATTCTTCTTTCTTTCTTTCTTTCTTTCTTTCTTTCTTTCTGGAACTTGTTCATCTTCTACAGTTGTGCACCTAGCTTAGCTAGCTTGCTCGTCTTCTACAGTTTATTTTCCAACCAAAGGGAGGGTGGGTTCACTACTTGTAAAAGATGGATGGGTCTCCTGACCTCAACAATGTAGTGTAGCTTGGTTTCAAAAACAATGTAGTGTAGCCAACTCAGCACTACTCCAACACATACTACATGCATGCATCAATTGTTTATTGCCAAGCCAATCGCTCGTTGTGTCTCTCTCAAACGGTTCTTCACTTACTGGACAGTAGTGCTGGTAGTACATGAATCACGCTTCAACGGCAAGCAACATTTGAAGCAAAGACGCAGATACCGCGCCTACCTCCATGGGGAAACAACCCATTGATTGCGCCAGACCATCCACGGAATGGAGCACTAGTGTATTTCTCCGGAAACTCTAGGTAGTAGGGAGTATCGTTTCTTTTGTCCCCCAGGGCCAGGGCCAGGGATTTGTCCCTTCCTTGGCGTTGAAGCTTCCATCCATGTTTCCCTGTAGTAAAGCACAAGCATCTACTGATTCACACCCATTTTTTCCAGCCTATCACCTGGACCACACGTCCCGTTCGAATTCGATACCTCCTTCATGTTTTACCGAAAATAGTACTCTGCAATAGGCAAACGAGAAGGCACACTGTAAAGAATGCCATAAGCCCGATTTGCCAACATCAGAGCCCTGCCAAGATGTGAGAGCCAATTACAATCTGTGACGTGTGCTGCTTTCGCATGGGGAGCGCTTCATGTGTATGCTAATGGTGGTGTCGAACGGTGCTGCGTACATAATGGACTTTTTTTTGTAATGGATGCTTTTATTAATCTAAAATGTAGCATCAAACGGATACAAAATATAATTGGTAACGTCCGGCCTCTGCATGACTAAAATGCACATAGCTAATCACGAACGGTCTGATACAAGAAAGGAAAAAAACCAATATATTGGCACCAATAAAGTCGTAAAAGACCAATACTACGCGTATATCTAAGGAGGTGGTGGACCGATCCAGAGATTATGCTGCCATCCATGTTGGCTGAAAACCTCCCTGGACAACCATTTTAGCCGCATACAAACCACCCTGAACAATGGTTGGTACTCCCTTCAATGTAGTATAGACCACGTACGAAGGCAGTGTGTACAACGAAAAATTATCTGCAAAGGAGCAGAGTTTTTGCCATTAAAAAATCAAATTATCTCTACATAGCCACAACGACCGTAACAAGGCACACGCTCCCACTTTTATTAGCAACCAATGACCAAAAATATTGGCAACACTTGTGGGCGGATACAAATTGTACGCTATTTGGATGACTCGTCATGTAGAACGGGCAAACTTGCGCTCGAAAAAGAGGTGTTTGATTGTCTCGTCGTGAGTACAAAAACTACACGTTTTGCTTCCTTGCAGGTTGCGACGGGCGAGGTTGTCGTTCGTTAGCATAACTCCCCGCCGAAGATACCACATGAAAATTTTAACTTTTAGTGAAATCTTGGGCTTTCATATCTTCATGTTATTATTCAATGGGACCTCTGACTGCATGAGCACCTGGTACATAGAGTCGACTATGAAGGACCAAAAGAATCTGGATATGAAATAATCCAGCCTTTGCAAGACTCCTTTAGGGACTTGGACAAAGGAAAGCATATAGAGAACCATATTTGTGAGGACAAAATTTGTCAAGACCAGTCATCCTCCAAAGGAGAGTAACTTGCCTTGCTAGTTGCTCAACCGTTTCTCTAAGTGTTCCTCTACATGTTTCCACTCCGCGTTACTGAGACGCCAATAATGAACCGATATTCTCAAATATTTAATAGGGACCTAGCCTTGCGCAGAACCAAACATGTCAGCATAGCCAGCCGCTAACTCACTGGCTTTCCTAAAGCAGTACATAATGGACCTGTTACGAAATACGCGGATAAATAAAGCCAAACTAACTAATTCATCCAACAAACAAACAGTGACATAGAGTTTTACGGACTTAAGCCAAGTACAACCAATTTAGGTAGCAAGGCACGCAGGCACACAGGCCAACAAAACATGGAGCCTGAAAGCTATCAAATAAAATTACGCTCCGCGGGGCGTCAACATCGAACGAGCAAGACACAAGGCGATGGCAGAGGAGATCTTGGCAATTATTGAAGCGATGACATCATCATTCATGACTGTATCGAGAGGCTTCCACTGATGTAATAAGGCAACCATTTCAAAGAGACAATCAACCATGTTTAATAGTAAACTTATTCCTAGTCGTGCAAAAACACCAAGCAAAGGTTGCAAATGCCATCCAGTAAGCACGAATAAACTAGCCTGAATGATCCGAAAGATGTTGCTAAAAGCTCAGCAACACAAGTCGGGTTCCAATTAGTGTTCCGGCATGATTGAACCCAGCTCCAGCCCAAGAATGCTTAGTCACAATTAAACAAGACGTGTTCAGTGTTTTCAGAATCTTCACAAAGAGATCAGCCAACAGTTGTCGTGATATTTCTCTTAATAATTTGATCGCTGGCCCGCCAAAGAAAGATTTTCATCTTGAGGGGAATCCGTGCTCGCCAGATTTCCTTGAATCATTCATCACGCGGTCCAGAGATAAGATCAGCACAAAGGGATTTAACAGAGAACTTTCCCAAGTGGGAATGAGGTCAAACGAGTTGATTCAGAGTCTCCAAGAGCACCGGCAAAGGGGTAGTCAACCTCCGCTAGTTGGCCAACTCTTAGGGGACAGAACCCGGCGCAACCCCAGTTCCCGATTATTTGTAGCTAGCTCCGAAATGGAGATAACTAGTTAGAAATATAAGAAAAGAGAGTAGGAAAAAGCTGGCAATGGGGGGGCCCTACCCATGCCACAAATCCAGCCAAAAATGAGTAGACTTGTCGAAGCAAACCACAAACATAAGGAGGCCACAAAATTCATCTTGCACCTTGATTATAGATTTCCAAAATTGCGAGCCATTGCGAGCATTAGAATAGAACGATGACGAGTCCCTTAAATATTTAGATTTCAGAATTTGGATCCAAAGGTAGTTCGCCGGTCCATTATCGCCGGCACCATGTCATGATCATGCATTTTTTTCATTACAACAGTGTTATTAATCCCCAGCTCCCAATTCTCTTGGTCTGCACATCAATTTCCATTTAACCATCTAGTATTTCTTCTTGTTACCAGAGGAGTTCCAATAAAAAGCGTTGTAACCCTTGTTGAAACTGTCATGATTGCTATCAAATAGGTGATAAAACCCCATGATGATAGTAGGAAGGCTAGATAAACAAGAGTTGATCAAAATCACCTTTCTTCTCAAGGATTGGTTGCGCCCTCTCCAGGGTGTATCACACGAGCCCACTTTATGCTCCGTGGGTCAAAATTTGGTAGCCAAAAGTTTTAACGGAGAAAAAGGTGTTGGGGAACGTAGCAGAAATTCAAAATTTTCTACGCATCACCAAGATCAATCTATGGAGTAATCTAGCAACGAGGGGAAGGAGAGTGCATCTACATACCCTTGTAGATCGCGATGCGGAAGCGTTGCAAGAACGCGGATGAGGGAGTCGTACTCGTAGCGATTCAGATCGCGGTTGATTCCGATCTAAGCACCGAAGAACGGTGCCTCCGCGTTCAACACACGTGCAGCCCGGTGACGTCTCCCACGCCTTGATCCAGCAAGGAGAGAGGGAGAGGTTGGGGAAGACTCCGTCCAGCAGCAGCACGACGGCGTGGTGGTGGTGGAGGAGCGTGGCAATCCCGCAGGGCTTCGCCAAGCACCGTGGGAGAGGAGGAAGAGGGAGAGGGGTAGGGCTGCGCCGAAAGAGAGACGTTCTCATGTCTCTTGGGCAGCCCAAACCTCAACTATATATAGGGGGGAGGGGGCTGCGCCCCCCTCTAGGGTTCCCACCCCAAGAGGAGGCGGCCAGCCCTAGATCCCAACCAAGGGGGCGGCCAAGGGGAGGAGAGGGGGGGCGCCACTAGGGTGGGCCTCAAGGCCCATCTGGACCTAGGGTTTGCCCCCTCCCACTCTCCCATGCGCTTGGGCCTTGGTGGGGGGGCGCACCAGCCCACCTGGGGCTGGTCCCCTCCCACACTTGGCCCACGCAGCCTTCTGGGGCTGGTGGCCCCACTTGGTGGACCCCCGGGACCCTCCCGGTGGTCCCGGTACATTACCGATATCACCCGAAACTTTTCCGGTGACCAAAACAGGACTTCCCATATATAAATCTTTACCTCCGGACCATTCCGGAACTACTCGTGACGTCCGGGATCTCATCTGGGACTTCGAACAACATTCGGTAACCACGTATATCTATTCCCTATAACCCTAGCGTCATCGAACCTTGAGTGTGTAGACCCTACGGGTTCGGGGACCATGCAGACATGACCGAGACGTTCTCCGGCCAATAACCAACAGCGGGATCTGGATACCCATGTTGGCTCCCACATGTTCCACGATGATCTCATCGGATGAATCACGATGTCGGGGATTCAATCAATCCCGTATACAATTCCCTTTGTCTAACGGTATGTTACTTGCCCGAGATTCGATCGTCGGTATCCCGATACCTTGTTCAATCTCGTTACCGGCAAGTCTCTTTACTCGTTCCGTAACTCACATCATCCCGTGATCAACTCCTTGGTCACACTGTGCACATTATGATGATGTCCTACCGAGTGGGCCCAGAGATACCTCTCCGTTTACACGGAGTGACAAATCCCAGTCTCGATTCGTGCCAACCCAACAGACACTTTCGGAGATACATGTAGGGCACCTTTATAGCCACCCAGTTACGTTGTGACATTTGGTACACCCAAAGCATTCCTACGGTATCCGGGAGTTGCACAATCTCATGGTCTAAGGAAGTGATACTTGACATTAGAAAAGCTCTGAGCAAACGAACTACACGATCTTGTGCTAGGCTTAGGATTGGGTCTTGTCCATCACATCATTCTCCTAATGATGTGATCCCGTTATCAACGACATCCAATGTCCATGGTCAGGAAACCGTAACCATCTATTGATCAACGAGCTAGTCTCCTAGAGGCTTACTAGGGACATGGTGTTGTCTATGTATCCACACATGCATTTGAGTTTCCTATCAATACAATTCTAGCATGGATAATAAACGATTATCATGAACAAGGAAATATAATAATAAACTATTTATTATTGCCTCTAGGGCATATTTCCAACAGTCTCCCACTTGCACTAGAGTCAATAATCTAGTTCATATCACCATGTGATTAACACTGACAGGTCACATCACCATGTGACCAACATCCAAAGAGTTTACTAGAGTCAACAATCTAGTTCACACCTCTATGTGATTAACACTCAATGAGTTCTGGTTTGATCATGTTATGCTTGTGAGAGAGGTTATTAGTCAACGGGTCTGAACCTTTCAGATCCGTGTGCTTTACGAATATCTATGTCATCTTGTGGATGCTACCACGCGCTATTTGGAGCCATTTCAAATAATTGCTCTACTATACGAATCCGGTTTACTACTCAGAGTCATCCGGATTTAGTGTCAAGGTTCGCATCGACGTAACCCTTTACGACGAACTCCCTTTCACCTCCATAATCGAGAAAATTCCATAGTCCACTAGGTACTAAGGATAAGTTCGACCGCTGTCATGTGATCCTTTCCCGGATCACTATTGTACCCCTTGACCAACTCATGGCAAGGCACACTTCATGTGCGGTACACAGCATAGCATACTGTAGAGCCTACGTCTGAAGCATAGGGGACGACTTTTGTCCTTTCTCTCTCTTCTACTGTGGTCATGTCTTGAGTCTTACTCAATACTCACACCTTGTAACACAGCCAAGAACTCCTTCTTTGCTGATCTATTTTGAACTCTTTCAAAATCATGTCAAGGTGTGCGTTCTTTGAAAGTATCATCAGGCGTCTTGATCTATCTCTATAGATCTTGATGCCCAATATGTAAGCAGCTTTATCCAGGTCTTCCTTTGAAAAACTCCTTTCAAACAACCCTTTATGCTTTCCAGAAATTTTACATCATTTCGGATCAACAATATGTCATTCACATATACTTATCAGAAATGTTGTAGCGCTCCCACTCACTTTATTGTAAATACAAGTTTCTAACAAACTTTGTATAAACCCAAAAACTTTGATCACTCCATCAAAGCGTATATTCTGACTCCGAGATGCTTGCTCTAGTCCATGGAAGGATCGCTGGAGCTAGCATACCTTTTAGCATCCTTAGGATCGACAAAACCTTTCTGATTGTATCACATACAACCTTTCCTTACGAAAACTGCTAAGGAAACTTGTTTTGGCATCCATCTGCCAGATTTCATAAATGCAGCTAATGCTAACATGATTCTGACGGACTTAAGCATCGCTACGGATGAGAGAATCTTATCGTAGTCAACTCCTTGAACTTGTGGAAATACTCTTTGCCACAAGTCGAGCTTCATAGACGGTAACATTACCGTCCACGTCCATCAAAGATCCATTTATCTCGGATTTCATGGCTTCTAACCATTTGTCGGAATATGGGCCCACCATCGCTTCTCCATAGCTCGTAGGTTCAGTATTGTCCAACAACATGATATCTCAGACAGGATCACGTACCACTCTGAACTAGCACGCATCCTCGTCGTCCTACGAGGTTTGGTGGTGACTTGATCCGAAGTTTCATGATCACTATCATAAGCTTCCACTTCAATTGGTGTAGGTGCCACAGGAACAACTTCCTGTGCCCTGCTACACACTAGTTGAAGTGACGGTTCAATAACCTTATCAAGTCTCCACCATCCTCCCACTCAATTCTTTCGAGAGAAACTCTTCCTCGAGAAAGGACCTATTTCTAGAAGCAATTACTTTTGCTTCCAGATCTGAAATAGGAGGTCTACCCAACTGTTTTGGGTATTCTATGAAGATGCATTTATCCGCTTTGGGTTCGAGCTTATCAGCCTGAACTTTTTCACATAAGCATCGCAGCCCCAAACTTTTAAGAAACGACAACTTAGGTTTCTCTAAACGGTGTCGTCTCAACGGAAATGCGTGGTGCCCCCTTTTAAAGTGAATGCGGTTGTCTCTAATGCCTAACCCATAAACGATAGTGGTAATTCGACAAGAGACATCATGGTATGCATCATATCCAATAGGGTGCATTTATGATGTTCGGACACACCATCACACTATGGTGTTCCAGGCGGTATTAATTGTGAAACACTTTCCACAATGTCTTAATTGTGTGCCAAACTCGTAACTCAGATACTCATCTCTATGATCATATCACAGACATTTTATCCTCTTGTCACGAGGATCTTCAACTTCACTCTGAAATTACTTGAACCTTTCAATAATTCAGACTTGTGTTTCATCAAGTAAATACACTCAGCATCTACTCAAATCATCTGTGAAGTAAGAACATAACGATATCCACTGCATGCCTCAGCACTCATTGGACTGCATACATCAAAATGTATTACTTCCAACAAGTTGCTCTCTTGTTCCATCTTACTGAAAACGAGGCCTTTCAGTCATCTTGCCCATGTGGTATGATTTGCATGTCTCAAGTGATTCAAAGTCAAGTGAGTCCAAACGATCCATCTGCATGGAGTTTCTTCATGCATATATACCAATAGACATGGTTCGCATGTCTCATTCTTTTCAAAAACGAGTGAGTCCAAAGATCCATCTACATGGAGCTTCTTCATGCGTTCTATACCAATATGACTTAAGTGGCAGTGCCACAAGTGTGTGGTACTATCATTACTATCTTATATCTTTTGGCACGAACATGTGTATCACTACGATCGAGATTCATTTTAGGTGCAAGACCATTGAAGGTATTATTCAAATAAACAGAGTAACCATTATTCTCCTTAGTTGAATAACCGTATTGCGATAAACATAATCCAATCATGCTCAACGCAAACACCAAATCTCGATGGTAGAGGGAGCATGCGATGCTTGATCACATCAACCTTGGAAACACTTCCAACACATATCGTCATCTCACCTTTAGCTAGTCTCCATTTATTCCGCAGCTTTTATTTCGAGTTACTAACACTTATCAACCGAACCGGTATCTAATACCCTGGTGCTGCTAGGAGTACTAGTAAAGTACACATTCATATAATGTATATCCAATATACTTCTGTCGACCTTGCCTGCCTTCTCATCTACCAAGTATCTAGGGTAGTTCCGCTTCAGTGACCGTTCCCCTCATTACAGAAGCACTTAGTCTCGGGTTTGGGTTCAACCTTGGGATTCTTCACTAGAGCATCAACTGATTTGTTGTTTCATGAAGTATCCCTTCTTCCCTTGCCCTTCTTGAAACTAGTGGTTTTACTAACCATCAACAATTGATGCTCCTACTTGATTTCTACTTTCGCGGTGTCAAACATCGCGAATAGCTCAAGGATCATCATATCTATCCTTGATATGTTATAGTTCATCACGAAGCTCCAGTAGCTTGGTGGCAGTGACTTTGGAGAACCATCACTATCTCATCTGGAAGATTAACTCCCACTCGATTCAAGTGATTGTAGTACTCAGACAATCTGAGCACATGCTCAACGATTGAGCTTTTCTCCCTTAGTTTGCAGGCTTAAGAAACTTGTCAGAGGTCTCATACCTCTTGACGTGGGCACTAGTCCGAAATCCCAATTTCAGTCTTTGGAACATCTCACATGTTCTGCGACGTTTCAAAACCGTCTTTGGTGCCACAATTCTAAACCATTAGCATTACGCACTGAACTATCACGTAGTCATCAAAACGTGTATGTCAGATGTTTCACAACATCTACAAACGACGCTGAGGTTCAGCACACCGAGCGGTGCATTAAGGACATAAGCCTTCTGTGCAGCAATGAGGACAATCCTCAGTTCACGGACCCAGTCCGCATAATTGCTACTACCAACTTTCAACTAAATTTTCTCT
Source organism: Triticum aestivum (assembly GCF_018294505.1). NCBI lineage: Eukaryota > Viridiplantae > Streptophyta > Magnoliopsida > Poales > Poaceae > Triticum > Triticum aestivum. Next base: position 246,585,036 of record NC_057802.1, on the reverse strand, counting down.
AGGAACATATCATAAATAGTAGAACTAAAGCGTATGACATAATTTGCAAAGACCTTTTGACTATGTTCATGATAATGAAGTTCATCTGATTATTTAATGAACTCCCACTCAGATAGACATCCCTCTAGTCATCTAAGTGATACATGATCCGGGTCAAACTAGGCCGTGTTCGATCATCACGTGAGACGGACTAGTCATTATCGGTGAACATCTCCATGTTGATCGTATCTACTATACGACTCATGTTCGACCTTTCGGTCTCTTGTGTTCCGAGGCCATGTCTGTATATGCTAGGCTCGTCAAGTCAACCTAAGTGTTTCGCATGTGTTCCGAGGCCATGTCTGTACATGCTAGGCTCGTCAACACCCGTTGTATTCGAACGTTAGAATCTATCACACCCGATCATCACGTGGTGCTTCGAAACAACGAACCTTCGCAACGGTGCACAGTTAGGGGGAACACTTTCTTGAAATTATTATAAGGAATCATCTTACTTACTACCGTCGTTCTAAGCAAATAAGATGCAAAACATGATAAACATCACATGCAATCAAATAGTGACATGATATGGCCAATATCATTTTGCTCCTTTGATCTCCATCTTCGGGGCACCATGATCATCTTCGTCACCGGCATGACACCATGATCTCCATCATCATGATCTCCATCATTGTGTCTTCATGAAGTTGTCACGCCAACGATTACTTCTACTTCTATGGCTAACGCGTTTAGCAATAAAGTAAAGTAATTTACATGGCGTTATTCAATGACACACAGGTCATACAAAAAATAAAGACAACTCCTATGGCTCCTGCCGGTTGTCATACTCATCGACATGCAAGTCGTGATTCCTATTACAAGAATATGATCAATCTCATACATCACATATATCATTCATCACATCTTCTGGCCATATCACATCACAAGGCACATGCTGCAAAAACAAGTTAGACGTCCTCTAATTGTTGTTGCAAGTTTTTACGTGGCCTGTATAGGTTTCTAGCAAGAACGTTTCTTACCTACGTAAGACCACAACGTGATATGCCAATTTCTATTTACCCTTCATAAGGACCCTTTTCATCGAATCCGTTCCGACTAAAGTGGGAGAGACAGACACCCGCTAGCCACCTTATGCAACTAGTGCATGTCAGTCGGTGGAACCTGTCTCACGTAAGCGTACGTGTAAGGTCGGTCCGGGCCGCTTCATCCCACAATGCCGCCGAAACAAGATAAAGACTAGTAGCGGCAAGAAGAATTGGCAACATCTACGCCCACAACTACTTTGTGTTCTACTCGTGCATAGAAACTACGCATAGACCTAGCACATGATGCCACTATTGGGGAACGTAGCAGAAATTCAAAATTTTCTACGCATCACCAAGATCAATCTATGGAGTAATCTAGCAACGAGGGGAAGGAGAGTGCATCTACATACCCTTGTAGATCGCGATGCGGAAGCGTTGCAAGAACGCGGATGAGGGAGTCGTACTCGTAGCGATTCAGATCGCGGTTGATTCCGATCTAAGCACCGAAGAACGGTGCCTCCGCGTTCAACACACGTGCAGCCCGGTGACGTCTCCCACGCCTTGATCCAGCAAGGAGAGAGGGAGAGGTTGGGGAAGACTCCGTCCAGCAGCAGCACGACGGCGTGGTGGTGGTGGAGGAGCGTGGCAATCCCGCAGGGCTTCGCCAAGCACCGTGGGAGAGGAGGAGGAGGGAGAGGGGTAGGGCTGCGCCGAAAGAGAGACGTTCTCATGTCTCTTGGGCAGCCCAAACCTCAACTATATATAGGGGGGAGGGGGCTGCACCCCCTCTAGGGTTCCCACCCCAAGAGGAGGCGGCCAGCCCTAGATCCCAACCAAGGGGGGCGGCCAAGGGGAGGAGAGGGGGGGCGCCACTAGGGTGGGCCTCAAGGCCCATCTGGACCTAGGGTTTGCCCTCTCCCACTCTCCCATGCGCTTGGGCCTTGGTGGGGGGCGCACCAGCCCACCTGGGGCTGGTCCCCTCCCACACTTGGCCCACGCAGCCTTCTGGGGCTGCTGGCCCCACTTGGTGGACCCCCGGGACCCTCCCGGTGGTCCCGGTACATTACCGATATCACCCGAAACTTTTCCGGTGACCAAAACAGGACTTCCCATATATAAATCTTTACCTCCGGACCATTCCGGAACTCCTCGTGACGTCCAGGATCTCATCCGGGACTCCGAACAACATTCGGTAACCACGTATATCTATTCCCTATAACCCTAGCGTCATCGAACCTTAAGTGTGTAGACCCTACGGGTTCGGGAACCATGCAGACATGACCGAGACGTTCTCCGGCCAATAACCAACAGCGGGATCTGGATACCCATGTTGGCTCCCACATGTTCCACGATGATCTCATCGGATGAACCATGATGTCGGGGATTCAATCAATCCCGTATACAATTCCCTTTGTCTAACGGTATGTTACTTGCCCGAGATTCGATCGTCGGTATCCCGATACCTTGTTCAATCTCGTTACCGGCAAGTCTCTTTACTCGTTCCGTAACTCACATCATCCCGTGATCAACTCCTTGGTCACACTGTGCACATTATGATGATGTCCTACCGAGTGGGCCCAGAGATACCTCTCCGTTTACACGGAGTGACAAATCCCAGTCTCGATTCGTGCCAACCCAACAGACAATTTTGGAGATACCTGTAGAGCACCTTTATAGCCACCCAGTTACGTTGTGACGTTTGGTACACCCAAAGCATTCCTACGGTATCCGGGAGTTGCACAATCTCATGGTCTAAGGAAGTGATACTTGACATTAGAAAAGCTCTGAGCAAACGAACTACACGATCTTGTGCTAGGCTTAGGATTGGGTCTTGTCCATCACATCATTCTCCTAATGATGTGATCCCGTTATCAACGACATCCAATGTCCATGGTCAGGAAACCGTAACCATCTATTGATCAACGAGGTAGTCTCCTAGAGGCTTACTAGGGACATGGTGTTGTCTATGTATCCGCACATGCATCTGAGTTTCCTATCAATACAATTCTAGCATGGATAATAAACGATTATCATGAACAAGGAAATATAATAATAACCTATTTATTATTGCCTCTAGGGCATATTTCCAACAAAAGGAACCCCTAGGAAGTAGTAGGAAACAAACCAAGCTTGTAGTTCTGAAGGTTAGCTATTCAAATCTTCTCTTGGTGAGGGCATCCCAACACAAACGCTTCGCTCTTACTAAGGTCAATTTGAGGCCAAAAATGATTTGAGACACAAGAGGATGAATTTGAGGTTGGCAAGCAAGAGATCATTTTTGCTAACCGGGATAATCGTGTTATCAGCATACTGAAGATGTGTGAGACTACTACAAAAATATACACTTCTGTGATAATACGTGTTTGTCACAGTAGGTCACGTTTTTTGTCATGCATGTACATCCATGACGATTTGATGGCAGAATCAAGAGAGTCATACATGTGCTGTCGTAGAAGTGTTCCATGACATTACCAAAATTATCCTCACGGAAGTGTCCACTTCCATGACGATAAATCGCGCGTCACAGAAGTGCTTTCGTCAAGGGTGATGGCACGTGGCATCCATCGCAACGGGTCGCCGTTAAGCTATCGGGTCCGGTTTTGGATCCGATAACCCGTTAACAGCCCTGACCAATGGGAATTTTCTACGTGTAAAATTCTAATTGGCTAGAGGAAACATGTGTCAGCTCGTCAGTAGGTCAGATAGGCGCCTATGATATGTCGACACGTGCGACAGCCCACCACTGGCCCATTTAGCTTACAAAGGCCGGCCCGTTTGACTTGGTCAAAGTTAGCGGGCTGGGCCATGTAAAGCCTGCTAACGGTCTCTTCGCAAATAGCCCATTTTACGGCCTAGTAACTCACGGCCCGTTAGGGCCTACCCGAAATCGGCCCAACAACGTCATGTGGCCCGTCGAATATAACACCAACCCGTTTCACTTTCGGCCCATGTATGGCCCACGACGTCTTTCGGCCCATATGAGGCCTTCGTATCTTTAGGCCCTTTAGAGGTCCACGGTGACTCTAGCCCATAATGAACAGTAAATTTCTTTGTACCCATTAACGGCCCATGATTCACATGGATCGTTTCCATCCCGTGTTAGCTTTCGGCCTACTGACGGCCCATACGTTCTTGGGCTCCTTTCCGGCCCTCAATTACTTTCGGCCCGTTACTGGCCTGTTCCCCTAATGGGCCAAATTCGGCCCGTTTCTGGCCTGTTAACCCGTTGCGCCGTTTCCAGCCCGTCCTATATTCTGGCCCATTAACGGCCTGTTATGCCTGTGACAGAATTAAACTTTTGCTGTCCTCCGGCCTGTTAACGGCCTGTTACCGTGCTAGGCCGATACCAATTACGCCTGTTTACGGCCCATGTAGACCCATTTATACTAAGCATTTAGGATTGCAGGTAAGGGTAACAACTGTAGCAACAATGACAGGCTATGCATCAGAATAGGATTAACAGAAAGCAGTAACATGCTACACTACTCTAATGCAAGCAGTAGAGAGAAGGAATAGGCGATATCTGGTGATCAAGGGGGGGCTTGCCTGGTTGCGCTGGCAAGGAGGGGTCGTCAACACCGTAGTCGAACTGGGGGTCGCCGGCAGTCTCGGGGTCTACCGGAAAGAAGTACGAAGGGGGAACACAATAAATAATAGAGCAATCAAAGCATCACAAAGTGTAACATGGCATCACGCGGTGCTAGAGGTGATCTAACACAGGGATAGGTGATACCGGCGAATGGGGAAAAACATCCGGGAAAGTATTCTCGGTGTTTCATGTTTTCAGACAAACGAACCAGAGGGAGAAAGTTGCATGTTCTCTATGCTAGGGCCGTGTGGTGGACGAACGGGCTGCTGATTCTGATTCGTCTCGTCGTTCTAAGCAACTTTCATGTACAAAGTATTTTCATCCGAGTTACCGATTATTTTATATTAACTTTTAAAGTTTTAGTTCAATTTTTGGTATTAACAAATTTAAATTAATTAGAAAACGCAATTATGATGTCAGCATGACATCAGTAGGACGAAAGGTTGACTAGGTGAACCCTGGCTAGTGGGACCCATTCGTCATAGTCTTAGGTTAACTGAACATGGTTAATTAGTCTAACTAAATCATTAGGTTAATTATACATCATTAATTAAGTTAATTAATTAACTAATTATTTTAATTATTATTATTATTTCTTTTTTATAAACGTTCTGGGGCGTGGGCCCCGATGCCAGTGGCACAGAGGCCGTAGCAGGCTATCGGGCAGTGGGCGCTTGGCGCAGCCCGGCTGGGCACTACGGGCGTGGCCGGCAGGGGCGCACCCGACTGGGCGCCGGCGGACACGGCAGGGCGCTGGAGCAGGGGGAGGCCGGTGGCCTGGGGCGGCCTGGGTGGGCGCGGGCCGGCGGTGAGGGGTGCCGCAGCAGGAGGCGCGGCCGGATGGGCGAGCGCGCGCGCAGCGGGATGCAGGGCGCGACACAACGCACGAGGAGACGCGGCGAACGAGGCAGGGAGGGAGCAGCGAAGCAGAGCAGCATCGGGCAGAAGGGTGAGCGGGGCGGACGGGCGAGGCATGGCATATGTGGGCGGATGAGCGCGTGCGTGGTCGCGCGCGATGGGCCGCGGTAGGACGAGCAACGCGAGCTGGGCCAGGAGTGGTTGTGCGCGTGCGGACGCGGAACAGAGCACTGGCCACGGTGGTGGAATGGCGATGGAGGGCACGACAGGACCAACAGATGGTCGGTACGGGTTCCTATGGCGATGCTGAGCACGATGATGTGCTCAGGTGTGAGTTGCGGTAGCTGTGCGCGCGGTGGTGACATGGACGGCGGCGATGAGCTACGGCAACGGCTGAAGCTAGGCTACAGGCACAGATTCGAAGGGGGAACCGAGGGGTTTTGACAAGAGGCTCACCGTGAGTCTGCAGAGGTGCTTAGCGGGCTCGGGGAGGGCTCGACGGTGCCGGAATCAAAGACGAACGCTGGCGGGTCTGAGGAAGAAGAGGACGGAGATCCGGCGATGTAGCGTCGCCCGGCTTGCGCTGGTGGTCGAAGTCGAAGAAGAAGAAGCAGGCGGAGCTCTTGGCGCAATCTCAGTCGGCGAGGACGACGGCGGTCACGGCGAGGAACTAGTCCACGGCGCGATGGCGTCGGGTGTGCGTCGAGCGGCGGATCTGAGGTGAGAGGGGGGAAGTGAGGGCGCTAGGGCATCTAGGGGAGCGAGGGGGTGCCTTATAGGCATGGGAGAGGCTCCGGATGGCTGCCCCATGGCAATCGGCACCGTGGACGTGCACCCTGCGTCCACGAGGTGCGCGGTGAACAGAGGAAAGGGACGACTCGACTGGTGGGCTGGGCTGCACTGTGGCATATGGGCCCTAAGTGCACAGTCTATTTTTCCTATTTCTCTTTTCTTTTATTTTTTTATTTTGTTCGCTATTGTACATTTAGTTTGTGTACTAGATGAATGTTTCTAGCATTGAAACTTGGCACGTAATTCCATTGCAATATTTTGGTGATGTACAAAAAGTCTCACAACAATTGGAATCGTCTAAACATTTTTATAAATTGAAATGGTTGGTTAAATGGCTGTTGGTCCACTGTTTAATGTCCAGGGGAAATTTTATATTTTGAAACATGTTAATTCTTTCATGAAAAATTGTTAGTGAATATTTGCAACCCACCGAACATTTTTGTTTTACCATTTTGAAGAAATAATAATTTGACTTTATTTTAAATTTGAATTTGAATTGGGTTTGAATTAACACGAGATTAACGATAGTAATCATGGTAACGTGGCATCATTAGTTGAGGATTTCTGTAGCTTAATTATCCGGACGTCACAATTCTCCTCCACTATAAGAAATCTCGTCCCGAGATTTAAGAGGTGGAGTAAGGGCGAAAGGTCTGGTTACGAAATTCTAACAAATCTTCTCGGTCTTTGTTGCTCTTCTCGAAGAGGTTGATCTATTACATTGATGTCTTCATTTCTCTGCTTCGGGTCATCATGATGAAGTCGTCACCCTTTCTTCGGGATCTCCATTGTTCTTAGGGAAAGTTAAGTGGAAAAACTCAGGAAGGACGGAGTTCAACACATGTTAGGTACCTAGGGGCTATCTCAGTGAACAAGGTATAGAGGCATCTCTCGAGTTGACATTCAAGAAAGTCATCGAGAGTAGAGTAAGAAGGTGTAATAAGAAGTTTCAAGCAGATAGGCAATCGTTCGTTGCCTGAAACGGAATGTGAGAGTGGTTAAGACCTATGAGAATAAGTGTTGTGTCTGATAACAGAATTGATGATCTCTCGGAAGGTGGCTCGTGAATTACTACGAGGCCACGCGCGAGGAACAACCTTGGGAACAGGGAGTTTACAGGTGAGTCAGGTTACGATCCTGTGGAACTGTGGGTTATGGGCCCACCATGTGGGTTAAAAGTAGGAAGGGTGGTGACGTCTTGCGTGATCATGTAAGCAAGGCATGTCAGAGGATAGCCTGTCATTTATGTCGGCAACAACATCGGTACCAAGGGCGAGGGACGAAGAGAACCATTTTCGAGGCGGACCAATAGGCAAAGTTCTCGTCCATCGATGGTTACCGGAATGTCGTCAACAAAAGTAACAGGGTCTTACTGACAGAGTGGTACAACGAGGTGTTTACATAAGATGGGAAATATTACTGCTTATATAATATAGATCACAAGAAGGTTTAAACAAACCAATGGAAAGGAAAAGTGATTATCAGGTTTAAACAGAACAATGGAAACGAAAATGTTTATACACACCTATTTCAGGGGTATATCCTTCCTAAGGACAAGCGGAGCATGATATCCATGACAGGATAGAAACTAGAAAACCATTTAGGCAAGGCGGGAGGAATCTCATGATATTACCCATACAACGGTGTTAGGATAAATGATAAAGAAAATTTAGCATTGTGCTTCAAATGCTCTTGTTGAAGATCGGAGTACCACAGACATGCTTCGAGATAGCATTGACATGGTCTTCAAGCAAGGGTCAGACTTGGCTACACAAACGATTCATCAGGAACAACTTATAGAGTAATTCTTACAATTTCCTCATGGAAGAATGGTTAACCTTGCTAAAAAGGAAACTATAACAACAAGTCCTCCGGCCAGGTGTGCTAGGCATGACATCACCTTATCGGATTAAAGACCAATGTTATAACTCTTGGGAATATGTTCCAACCATCATATCTGACCGAGATTCAGATCTGATTGGTGTCAAGATACCTCAGACTCAGGATGCCCGAGAAGAAAGGTTCAACACAAATTGTCGGGACCACATTGTAAGATTCTCGGGAAATGAACTATGGAAGCGAGTTCCGAAACAAGAGTTCATCATTAAACCAAGGAGAGGATGAGCGGTGGCTGATGGACTCAGCGACATAGCATCAAGATTTCCAAAAAGATGGATTTACATAATTATGTGAAGAAGGAGATACCATTTGTCATATCAAATGATATAATGATGTATGATCGAGGAAAAACATACACACTTAAACATTGGTTGAAAAGTGCACCCAAAATATGGGCTAAGTAGCATGATCAATGTTAGGATGATGAGTCAATAACCAACACAAGCAGAAAGAAACTACCATTCGTAACTTACAAGCGATAGGGTTGCTAGAAGTTTTGAATTCACACATCATAGTTCATTTGTCGGCATTTCGGTTATAAACAACACGGGGACCAAGAAGGAATGGTGATGGTGAGAAGTATCACTTGTATCAAGAATTCTCAGGAGGTGGTGAAATTCCCACGACATTCTTGACATACAAGGTGGTAATATTCCAAGGTAAGGAAGAACAAATGCTGGATAGCAAGGAACTCAAGGTATAACACAAAACACGAACAAGTTTGTGTTGGAGGGAAGGCAATAAAGTGGCCGATGATAACACAAATCATCGAGGGCAAGGATGGTATTTCTCATCATGAATTCGGTTGATATCCTGGAAGAGCTCAGAAGTTGATGATGATCACGACACATTTGTCGAGAGATTTCAAGATGTAATCGATCGGCAATGATATCAAGTCAAAGGAATGGTGAAGCGAAAGGTTATTGGAACCAAGGGTACGACACAAACTCGAGACCAAGCTTGCGGTTCAAGGCGAAATGATATGATGAGGAAGATCTACGTAAGCTTAGCTCATCATCGAAAATTGTGCTCCGAGAAGAAGGACCAGGTAGCATAGTTAAAGTTAGCACGATACTGATGTAGCTGATCAGGCTAGGAGTGACGTGATGGAGTACTAAACTTCTCAACAACAAAGTACTGGGAGTACTGAATCTCAGTGTTGATTCGATTCACAATTCGGTGTTCTCGGTTGACGACAACCCAGAACCTGTGGAGTGACTATGACGGGGAAAGGTACTACTTCATCAGAAAATCATAAGATGAAGTGCAATGGGTTGATATCCTCGAGATACCAGGGGGTAATACTCGAAGGCAGATCAGAATAGAAACTGAACTGGAGCATTGACTTGCAATAGCAGATACTTTAATCTTGTCATAATAGACGACGCACTGGAATGGTTTCCTTTCAGATACAATGAATAAGGTTAGCATGGTCGGAACCATAACTGCAAGGGATCCAATTTACGACACCGGAAGAATTATTCGAATGATTAAATATTCTTGCAAGAAGCTTTCATGATAAGTTCCACATCGTGTCCGTGGGCATGAACAAAAAGTTCAAGGTCAACTTCCTCTTCTTCAATGCATAAACTTTCATTTACTGCTCTACTAAAAATTATTTGAGTGCGAAGATCTACCTGGTGAATTACCAGAGGAGTATGAACCTTGAAAAACTTTCGGGTTCACACATATTAAGGAAGGCATAGATTCAACCCATCGGGGCATCTAAGAAACATATACTACAAGCTTCGAGAGTAATTATCACCAGCTCGAAAGCAGGGCATGGTTGACCAATCAGAGGACATGATTTACCAATGGAATTATATATTAGATATATAACTTCCAAAGTGATTGATTATGAAGGACGTTGTCGGATAAAATCCAACAAAGGACCCGGTGATCCCCAAGGGATCTGATGTGAGCATCGGTACTCAACTAGAGGAAGAAAGAATGTAAGGAGATCAGATTATAGAAACAACTGATTGATTGAAAGCTCAAAAATCAAAGGAATTATGATTTCCAAATCAAGGGATCAGAAGAAAACGCTCTGATTAAGGAAGGATAAGATGAGTAAGCTTAGGGGTACAATCGACGACAATTTGATTGGTCGAGAACCACCTCATGTTCAAAAATGACGTCTGAGCCGGAAGGAGCAATTCTAATTGCGACTGATAATTGCGAACATCCGCATCATATTGAATCAACGGTCTCAAATTGATAGTGCAAAGGATGTCAATGAATAATGCTAGGCATTTGGATTTAACCATAATGCAGGCAGACAAGAATTTCTAGAGCCATAGGCTGCAGAGAATTCTCGAAAGATCGGATAATATTTCGAAGAATTTTGTGAAACACCTGAACAACTGGGGAGAAACAAATCCTCGGTAAGTGTGAGGATTAATTTGTAGGTATATTCAGGCGACAAGGAACTACAAGGCAGTAGGCAGAAAGGATTATCAAAACAACGACGAGTATTTCGGGGTATCTTGTAATAACAAGACCAACTGGGGATGAATGTAAGAATGACAACTGCATGTAGTTATCCATAAGGGTTGACAGTGGAAGGGGAATTGCAAACGCGATGAACACAAGTTCTCGGGTTAAAGCGGAGAGTATCTTCAGGGTCTTCTGGTGCAGCAGACGATCATCGGTAATAAGGTGCTCTCCGGGTGAAAGTGATAACGAGATCCTAATGTTAGATTTAGCAAAATTTATTTATCCCGAATAGAAGAGAGATCGGAGTCCCAGAGTATAGACGAGGAGTAAAAGATCCTAATACCACCTAATGGCGACGTGGGCCCGTAAGGCACACAACCATGTTAGTAAAAGTTTAGCAATGTCTAGACTCGACTTCGGCCAAGAGTTTGGAAGGGGGATTCCTACAGGCAGTCGGCTCTGATACCAACTTGTGACGCCCCCGATTTGACCGTACACTAATCATACACACAAATGTGTACGATCAAGATCAAGGACTCACGAGAAGATATCACAACACAACTCTAGACACAAATTAAAACAATACAAGCTTTATATTACAAGCTAGGGGCCTCCAAGGCTCGAATACATAAGCTCGAATACACAAGAGTCAGCGGAAGCAATAGTATCTAAGTACATACATAAGTTAAACAAGATTGCCTTAAGAAGGCTAGCACAAAAGTAGCAACGATCGAAAAGGCAAGGCCTCCTGCCTGGGATCTCCTATCTACTCCTCGAAGTCAAACTCCATGTAGAATCATCCTCGGGATCCTCTGGCTCCTGGACTCCAGCATCTGGTTGCGACAACCAGGTAAAAAGGAAAGGGGGAAAAGAGGGAGAAAAGCAACCGTGAGTACTCATCCAAAGTACTCGCAAGCAAGGATCTACACTACATATGCATGGGTATTTGTGTAAAGGGGCAATATCGGTGGACTGAACTACAGGATGCCAGAATAAGAGGGGGATAGCTAGTCCTATCGAAGACTACGCTTCTGGCAGCCTCCATCTTGTAGCATGTAGAAGAGAGTAGATGGTAAGTTCACCAAGTAACATCGCATAGCATAATCCTACCCGACGATCCTCTCCTTGTCGACCTGTGAGAGAGCGATCACCGGGTTGTATCTGGCACTTGGAAGGGTGTGTTTTATTAAGTATCCGGTTCTAGTTGTCATAAGGTCAAGGTAAAACTCCGGGTCGTCCTTTTACCGAGGGACACGGCTATTCGAATAGATAAACTTCCCTGCAGGGGTGCACCACATTACCCAACATGCTCGATCCCCTTTGGCCGGACACACTTTCCTGGGTCATGCCCGGCCTCAGAAGATCAACACGTCGCAACCCTACCTAGGGACAACAGAGAGGTCAACACGCCAGTCTAAATCCTATGGCGCAGGGGTCTGGGCCCATCGCCCATTGCACACCTGCACGTTGCGTGGGCGGCCGGAAGCAGACCTAGCCCCCTTCATACAAGAGCAGGCTTACGGTCCAATCTGGCGCGCGCCGCTCAGTCGCTGACGTCAAGAAGGCTTCGGCTGATACCACGACGTCGAGTGCCCATAACTGTTCCCGCGTAGTTGGTTAGTGCGTATAGGCCAGTCGCCAGACTCAGATCAAATACCAAGATCTCGTTAAGTGTGTTATTATGAAGTAACCGCGAACGCCGATCAGGGCCAGGCCCACCTCTCTCCTAGGTGGTCTCGACCTGCCCTGTCGCTCCGCCACAAAGTAACAGTCGGGGGCCTTTGGGAACCCAGGCCCACCTCTACCGGGATGGAGCCACCTGTCCTTCCAGCCCCCATCTCCGAACAGTATCATAAGTAATGTAACAGTATAAAGTATATAGCATATGCCCGTGATCCCCTCCCGAAGTGATCACGGCCCAGTAGTATAGCATGGCAGACGAACAAGAATGTAGGGCCACTGATGGAATACTAGCATCCTATACTAAGCATTTAGGATTGCAGGTAAGGGTAACAACTGTAGCAACAATGACAGGCTATGCATCAGAATAGGATTAACCGAAAGCAGTAACATGCTACACTACTCTAATGCAAGCAGTAGAGAGAAGGAATAGGCGATATCTGGTGATCAAGAGGGGGGGGCTTGCCTGGTTACGCTGGCAAGGAGGGGTCGTCAACACCGTAGTCGAACTGGGGGTCGCCGGCAGTCTCGGGGTCTACCGGAAAGAAGTAACGGAGGGGGAACACAATAAATAACAGAGCAATCAAAGCATCAGAAAGTGTAACCAGGCAACACGCGGTGGTAGAGGTGATCTAACGCAGGGATAGGTGATACCGGCGAAGGGGGAAAAACATCCGGGAAAGTATTCTCGGTGTTTCACGTTTTTAGACAAACGAACCAGAGGGAGAAAGTTGCATGTTCGCTATGCTAGGGACGTGTGGTGGACGAACGGACCGCGAATTCGGATTCGTCTCGTCGTTCTATGCAACTTTCATGTAAAAAGTATTTTTATCCGAGTTACCGATTATTTTATATTAATTTTTAAAGTTTTAGTTCAATTTTTGGTATTAACAAATTTAAATTAATTAGAAAACGCAATTATCACGTCAGCATGACATCAGCAGGACGAAAGGTTGACTAGGTCAACCCTAGCAAGTGGGACCCGTTCGTCATAGTCTCAGGTTAATTGAACATGGGTAATTAGTCTAACTAAATGACCAGGTTAATTAAACAACATTAATTAAGTTAATTAATTAACTAATTATTATTATTTTTTCTTTTTTATAAACGTTCTGGGCGTGGGCCCTGATGCCAGTGGCACAGAGGCCGTAGCGGGCTATCGGGCAACGGGCGCTGTGCGCAGCCCGGCTGGGCACTACGGGCGTGCCCGGCAGGGGCGCACCCGACTGGGCGCCGACGGCCATGGCAGGGCGCCGGAGCAGGGGGAGGCCGGTGGCCTGGGGCAGCCTGGGAGGGCGGGAGCCAGCGGTGAGGGGCGCCGCAGCGGGAGGCGCTGCCAGATGGGCGAGCGCGCGCGCAGCGGGATGCAGGGGGGCGGCGCGGCGCGCGAGGAGACGCGGCGATCGAGGCAGGGAGGGAGCTGCGAAGCCGAGCAGCATCGGACAGAAGGGCGAGTGGGGCGGACGGCCGAGGCGCGGCGTATCTGGGCGGACGAGCGCGTGCGTGGTCGCGCGCGATGGGCCGCGGTAGGAGGAGCAATGCGAGCAGGGCCAGGAGTGGTTGTGCGCGTGCGGACGCGGAACAGAGCACTGGTCACAGTGGTGGAATGGCGATGGAGGGCACGATAGGACCAACAGATGGTCGCTACGGGTTCCTATGGCGATGCTGAGCACGATGATGTGCTCAGGTGTGAGTTGCGGTAGCTGTGCGCGCGGGGGCGACATGGACGGCGGCGATGAGCTACGGCAACGGCGGAAGCTAGGCTACGTGCACGGATTCGAAGGGGGAACCGAGGGGTTTTGACAAGGGGCTCACCGTGAGTGTGCAGAGGTGCTTAGTGGGCTCGGGGAGGGCTCGACGGCGCCGGAATCAAAGACGAACGCTGGCGGGTCCGAGGAAGAAGAGGACGGAGATCCGGCGATATAGCGTCGCCCGGCTTGCGCTGGTGGTCGAAGTCGAAGAAGAAGAAGAAGAAGAAGCAGGCGGAGCTCTTGGCGCAATCTCAGTCGGCGAGGACGATGGTGGTCACGGTGAGGAACTAGTCCACGGCGACAATGGCGTCGGGTGTGTGTCGAGCGGCGGATCTGAGGATAGAGGGGGAAGTGAGGGCGCTAGGGCATCCAGGGGAGCGAGGGGGAGCCTTGTAGGCACGGGAGAGGCTCCGGATGGCTGCCCCGTGGCAATCGGCGCCGTGGACGTGCACCCTGCGTCCACGAGGTGCACGGTGAACAGAGGAAAGGGACGACCCGGCTGGTGGGCTGGGCTGCACTGTGGCATATGGGCCCTAAGTGCAGAGTCTATTTTTCCTATTTCTCTTTTCTTTTATTTTTTTGTATTTTGTTTCCTATTGTACATTTAGTTTGTGTACTAGATGAATATTTCTAGGGTTCAAACTTGGCACGTAATTCCATTGCAATATTTTGGTGATGTACAAAAAGTCTCACAACAATTGGAATCGTCTAAACATTTTTATAAATTGAAATGGTTGGTTAAATGGTTGTTGGTCCAATGTTTAATGTCGAGGGGAAATTTTATATTTTGAAACATGTTAATTCTTTCATGAAAACTTGTTAGTGAATATTTGCAACCCACCGAACATTTCTGTTTTACCGTTTTGAAGAAATAATAATTTGACTTTATTTTAAATTTGAATTTGAATTGGGTTTGAATCAACACGAGATTAACGATAGTAATCATGGTAACGTGGCATCATTAGTTGAGGATTACTGTAGCTTACTTATCCGGATGTCACACTCCTATCGGGATTTGTCGGCATAGTCTGGTGGTCTTGCTGGTCTTGTTTGACCATTGTCGAAATGTCTTGTAACCAGGATTCCGAGACTGATCAGGTCTTTCCGGGAGAAGGAATATCCTTCGTTGATCGTGAGAGCTTGTGATGGGCTAAGTTGGGATACCCCTGCAAGTTATAAACTTTCAAGAGCCGTGTCCGCGGTTATGTGGCAGATGGGAATTTGTTAATATCCGGTTGTAGAGAACTTGACACTTGACCTAATTAAAATGCATCAACCGCGTGTGTAGCCGTGATGGTCTCTTCTCGGCGGAGTCCGGGAAGTGAACAGGGTTTAGGTTATGATTGAACGTAAGTAGTTCAGGATCACTTCTTGATCACTTCTAGCTTCACGACCATTGCGTAGTTTCTCATCTTACTCTTGTATTCGTATGTTAGCCACCATATTTGCTTAGCGCTCGCTGCAACTCCACCTCATTACCACATCCTACCCATAAGCTTAAATAGTCTTGATCTCGTGGGTTCTGAGATTGCTGAGTCCTCGTGACTCACAAATCTACCAAGACAGTTGCAGGTGCCGAGGATACCAGTGCAGGTGATGCTACCGAACTCAAATGGGAGTTCGACGAGGACCTTTGTCGTTACTATGTTTCGTTTCCTGATGATCAGTAGTGGAGCCCAGTTGGGACGATCGGGGATCTAGCATTTGGGGTTATCTTCTTTTCTTTTGGATTTGTCCGTAGTCGGACTATGTGTGAACTCTGAATGATGTATGAATTATTTGATCATTGTGTGAAGTGGCGATTCTAAGCCAACTCTATTTATCCCTTTCTTGTGCATTACATGGGATTGTGTGAAGATGACCCTTCGTGCGACAAAACCACAATGCAGTTATGCCTCTAAGTCGTGCCTCGACACGTGGGAGATATAGCCGCATCGTGGGCGTTACATGTGGCTACAACTGCCCGTGCACAAGTAAAGGCGTACAAAAAGGCCCCTACTTTTGTACACCGACAGGAACCCCCGGGCTTGGGCCACACATAAGCGCAGAGCGTTGTTGGGCCAGGCCTAGAACGGCGCGCGGGCGCGCGCGGCAGAGTTTTAACTGCGGTAACTCCTTCGCCAGTTGCGCTTCCCCACGACCCGTGTTGAATGCGTGACGTGGAGGTCGTGTGTGGAGCGGTTGCAACATGCTTGCATCATGTCATGGTGGATAGTAAAGAGGCGGCTCACGTCTTCCCCATAAAAAGAGGAAGCCGCAGGGGCGCGACTCATTTACTAAGTGGACTCGGATAGTGGCCTTCAAGGCGCCCGCGCCCCACGATCACAGGGTGGGAAACGGTCGCTCCACTTGTCTTCTTGATTCCGGCCCGTCCGCCACATGTCCTTCATGCCCCGGGGGGGGGGGGTAGGTGATGGATACGGAGGGCATGGGCCTTAACGCCGATGTGGGAAGCCGGGTTGTCGCTGGTTGGAGCAGCGGGTCGGTCCCGATTCCCTGCGCCTATGGCGGCCGGATTGGTCGAGTGGGGCGGCCGCCCTTGGGTTGGGGGGCCGAGCCCCGGCCCCGCCCCTCTATAAGAAGGATAGAGGGATGGCATCCTTCAACATTCATCTCCTCCAGCCTGACTCCTTCTTTCCCTTTGCCATGGCGAGAGGGCGCGCCGGCGCTCCAATGGCAGCAACGAGGGCCTCTACTCGACAGCGCATCCCCCCTCCTCAGGAGCTCATGGCGGCGGAGCCCGCTGCAAGAGAAAGAGGGAGGGGGTGAGGCCGAGGCCGCCATTGCACTCGGGGGAGAGGAGGACGGGGTGGCGCACCGGCCGCGCTTCCGCCAGTGGCTCTTCCCCGAATGGAGGGCCATGTTGGAGACCAGCCCCGTGAGTTCTTCATCAGGCTGTACAAGCCAGTGCGCGGCCACCTCCGCCTCCCCACCCCGTTTGCTCGGGAGATGGAGCTCGACCCGCCACTGGCCTTGAGGCTGCATATGAGGGGCTGCGGGAATGGCAGCATGCGGGTCGACGTCGACTTCCCCGCCCCTCATGTCATGTATCTCCGCTGTGGGTGGAAAACCTTTGCCCGTGCCCATAGCCTGTCGAAGGGGCTCGTCCTCCACTTCAAATTGATGGAGAATGGCTTGCTCTCCGTCAAGGTGTTTGGGCACTTGGGAACTCGCCTAAGGTGTTGCGCGGAGAGCTCCACCGACAACGAAACCTCCTCCTCGGGCGAGAGTGACGAGGAGGACAGCGACAGCGACGACGAAGGTATCAAGCGGGAGGACACCGATTCCGACTCCGGCAGACTGCATCGCCCTCCTCCCTCGGCCACGCGCCTTGCCGAGGGTCTTCCTCGTCAAGCTCTCCATCGGCGTGTTCCCCGTCGCCCCCTCTTTGCCTTCACCTGCCGCACCTAGGAGGAAAGGGGCTAGAACCGAGATTACGGGGCACTTATCTTTCTTTTTAACTTGTAGGCACTTGCCAAATTTTAATTTCTAGATGATGTAATCTCTCGAGCCCATGCTTGTGTCTTGTAACCTTCGTACCTGCATCACCATGTTAATGAAAAAGACTAGCCTTGCCGGGAACCCGCGCACGCGTACGTTCATGCAGGGGGAAAATGCCTCCTTAATGTAAATAAATGAGTCCTCCCGGCAAGCTGTCCTGCCAGTGCCTTCTACGTGTGCCGGAGAATCACATCTTCCGGGTTATAGATAAAGGGTCCAGCCCCCCATCCACCTCCTCTTAGCATGGGCTACCACGACCACTCCGACTGAAGCAGCGTTCGGGCCGGGAATGGGAGCACCCGAGTTTTTAAAGAAGAGTGGCAAGGTTTTCTAATGCATAAGTCATAGGTTATGAACACGAATGGGCAAGAGGTAAACTTTATCTCTTTGGTTTGCCGGAGATCGCCGTGCCGGACGGTCTTCTCAATTTCTTGCCGGAGCCGGGTCCTTGGCGGGATCGCGCGTCCTCGCCGTGGCTGGAAAGAAGAGAGGGCAAGAGCATGGAACCTTGGTAGTCCACTAATACTTGTTGGAATGAAAAAGTAGTACAATATCCTGGACAAGCATGCATATATGTATACACATAAACATGGAAATCAACAGGAAACTATACATGCTAAGGGATTTGTTTCCCTGACTGCACACAGGGTCTGTGCCTAGCTCTGTACACAGGGTTACATGCCTTGCCGGCCAGGCTTGTACAAAACGGGGGTTGCCGGGGCTCCCGGCAACCGCGCCTTAGGGGTAAAACTTGCGAAGATGTTCGATATTCCAGGAATTGCTCACCGGAATGCCATCTTCGGTCTCCAGGCAGACTCGGTCTCCACGCGGACTGCGCCGGGCCTGGTGACTCGTATTACCCGATAAGGGCCTTCCCACTTTGGCATCAACTTGTTTGAATTTATGGAGGCTTGGATTCGCCGAAGAACAAGGTCGCCTTCCTCAAGGCTTCGGGCGTGAATCTTGCGGCTATGGTAGCGGCGCAAGGCTTGCTGGTAGCGAGCGACTCGCACAGCAGCCTGAAGACGATCTTCCTCAAGGAGCGTCACATCATCTTGGTGCTCGAGGTGACCCATATATGAGTTCCGTGGGGAGAACTGCTTCTGCCCCGTATACCGGGGCAAAGGGTGTCTGTCCAGTGGGTCGATTTGGCGTCGTCCTGATTGACCAAAGAACCGTTGGCAACTCATCAATCTAGCACCTTCTGCACTTGTGTAGCCTGTCAAAAGTTCTGGTCTTGAGGCCTCACAACACCTTTGCATTCGCCCTTTCAGCCTGGCCGTTACTTCTGCGATGAGCAACAGAAGCAAAACAAACCTTGCCGGCGAGGTGTTGGATGTATTGCATGAAGGTGCGGCTTGTGAACTACGTGCCGTTATCGGTGATGACCCTATTGGGCACACCAAAACGGTAGACTAACCCGTTGAAGAACTTGACGGCTGACTGTGCTGTCACCTTTCTCACCGGCTCCACTTGCGGCCACTTTGTGAACTTGTCGATTGCGACGTACAAGTACTCAAAAGCCCCCGACAGCACAGGGAAAGGGGCCCAGTATGTTGAGCCCCCAGACCGAAAATGGCCAGAAAAAGGGATTGTCTGAAGAGCTTGAGCTGGTTCATGAAGCTTTTTTGAATGGAACTGGCACGCTTCACACTTGGGTACTAGTGCAGTCGCATCCTGGAGAGCGGTGGGCTAGAAGAAACCTTGCCGGAATGCTTTGCCGGCAAGGGCTCTCGACCCTATGTGGGAGCCACACATGCCTCCATGTATCTCTCCAACAGCTCCAGTCTGTCCTCCTGAGGAATGCACTTCAATTTCACGCCGTTCGGTCTCCTTCTGTATAGGGCATCATCCACAAACTGGTACATGCTGGACCGACGGGCTACTTTCTCTACTTCTTCCTGTTCCTCACGGAGTTCCGTTGTTTGGAGGAAATGGACGATGCGCTGCGCCCATGCCGGAGCCTGGGGCTCGACAGCAAGGACTAAAGGCTCATCTATGGCCGCAGGGGCAGCTGCCTCCATAGTCAGGGCTTGAGGCCCTGCTGGAGGTTGCTGCTCCCCGGCGAGCTTGGGGCACCCGGCAACGTCCTTGCCGGCGGCTCCTGGGAGCTCAGCCGGAAAGTACTTGCCGGGGCCAGCCTTCCTTCGTTTGTTCTGTCCCGCTGATGGCTCAACGGATGGCTGGGTTAATTGCAGCACAAAGGTACTTGGTTCCACAGGAAACTTCAGGGCAGCGCGCTTTGTCAGGTCGTCGGCAAAGCTGTTCTCTGCTCGGGGAACATGCTCTGCTTGTAGACCGTCAAAACGCTCCTCCAACTTCCTCACCTCATCCACATAGGCCTCCATCAACGGGCTCTGGTAATCCTTGTTAACTTGCTTGACGACGAGCTGTGAATCACCTTTGATGATGAGCTTCCTAATCCCAAGGTCTGCCGCGATCCTGAGACCCGCAAGCAATCCCTCGTACTCCGCCGTGTTGTTCGTTGATTTTTCCCGAGGAAAGTGCATCTGGACTACGTACTTGAGTGCGACGAGTAGCACGCCGGCACCAGCACCTTGCAGTGAGAAGGCTCCATCAAAGTACATAATCCAATCACGGCTCGTCCCCTTGCCAGGAAGGGTGGTTTCTTTAATCTCTTCGTCGGGCGTTGATATCCATTCTGCTATGAACTCTGCCAAGGCTCGACTCTTGATTGTCGAAGTACTTTTAAACTTGAGGCCAAAGCTCGACAGTTCCAGTGCCCATTCCACAATCCTCCCAGTCGCATCCAGGTTGTGCAAGATTCATTGCAAAGGGAGGCGGGTGACGACGGTGATCTCGTGCGCATGGAAATAGTGATGCAGCTTTCTCGAGGCCATAAGGAGGCCGAAAAGTAACTTCTGCATACCAGAATATCTTGATCTAGCCCCCTACAAGAGGGAACTGACAAAATAAACCGAGTGCTGCACCACCTTCTTCTTCTGTTCCACTTCGCCCATCTGCGCAGACTCTGTCTTGCCGAGACCGGGTCTTGCCGGGGATTCCGCCTTGCCGGCGTCAGGCCCTGCCGAGGAGGACTCCGGCCCGTCATCCGACGGCTCCGCTGCTACTGCTGCTTCTTCCTCAAGTTCCCTCTGTGCTACTAGCGCAGCACTGACCACTTGATTCGTCGCTGCTAGATATAGCAGCAACGACTCCTATGGCTTAGGTGCGACTAGTATTGGCGTGGATGAGAGGTACCTCTTCAAATCTTGCAGCGCTGCCTCTGCCTCCGGAGTCCATTTCATTGGACCCGCCTTTTTCATAACTTTGAAAAAGGGGAGGGCGTGCTCAGCAGATTTGGAGATGAACCTACTTAGACCAGCAATGCAGCCGGCGAGCCTACGGACGTCTTTGACCCGTCTGGGCGCCTCAATCTGCTCAATCGCTTTGATCTTGTCGGATTTGCTTCGATTTCGTGTTGACACGCAAAGAACCCAAGAAGTTTGCCGAATGGGACACCAAACACGCACTTCTCTGGGTTGAGCTTGAGGTTGATCTTGCGCAGAATTACGAATGTTTCTTCCAGATCCCGCACGAGCGTGGCCTTGTCCTTGGTTTTGACCACTATATCATCCATATAAGCTTCCATATTTCTATGCAGCTGGGGCTCAAAACCAATTTGGACCGCTCGGACGAACGTCGAACCAGCGCTTCTCAACCCGAAAGGCATTCGTACAAAATAGTACGTACCACATGGGGTGATGAGCGCGGTCTTTTCTTCGTCTTCCTTCATCATGAAGATCTGGTGGTATCCTGAATAGGCGTTGAGGAATGACAGCAGGTCACACCCAGCAGTGGAGTCCACAATCTGGTCGATGCGTGGCAGAGGGAAGCTGTCCTTTGGACATGCTTTATTGATATCTGTGTAGTCAATACACAACCTCCACTTCCCATTTGCCTTACGCACTACCATTGGATTGGCCAACCACGTGGGGTGGAGCACTCCGCTGACCAAGCCTGCCGCCTCCAACTTCCTGATTTCTTCGATGATGAACTCTTGTCGCTCCAAGGCTTGCTTCCTGACCTTCTGCTTGATGGGCCGCGCATGAGGATAGACAGCAAGATGGTGATCAATCACCTCCCTGGGAACGCAGGGGATGTCGAATGCTTGCCATGCAAACACGTCGACATTCGCCCGCAGGAAGGCGACGAGCACGCTTTCCTATTTGCTGTCAAGGGTGGAGCTTATAGTACAAGCCCCGCCCGTGCCGTCCTCCTTGACGGGCACCTTCTTGGTCTCTGGTGGTGCTGCCTTGGATTTCTTGCTCTTGCCGGTGGAGCTCTCTGGTACGTCCTCGACGCGAGCGCAACACTCTGAAGAGGCACGCTTGCCGGAGTGGGTGCGGGAGGTCTTGCCGGAAGAGGTCACACCGGAAGGGGCCTTGCCAGCAGAGGCAGAGGTGTTGCGGGTCTTCTTCCCTCCCGGGGCTTCAGTGGCAGGGGCAAGTGCCTTGGCGGCAGTTGCTGCAACTGCCTCCCGGTAGAGTTGGTCGACGCAGATGAGCGCATCTTTCTTTTCAGAGGGGACGGTGATGATGCTTAGTGGCCCGGGCATCTTCAACGTGTTATAGGCGTAATGTGATGCCGCCATGAAGTTGGCCAGCGCTGGGCGGCCAAGGATCCCATTGTAGGGAAAGGGGATCTCGGCGACATAAAAAACGATCTTCTCCGTCCTATAGTTTAGCTCGCCCCCGAATGTAACGGGCAACGTGATTTTACCTTTCGGCTGGCTCCTCCCCGGGTTGACCCCTTGAAACATGCCCGTCTCCTCGAGATCTCCATCGGGGATTTGCAGCCTCTCGATCACGGCTGGCGAGATCAAGTTCAGACTCGCCCCACGGTCATCTAGCACTTTGGTCACCTTGAGGTTGCGTATTGTTGGTGAAACCAACAACGGCAAACACCCGACCGTAGTTGTGCGATCAGGGTGATCCTCGGTGTCAAAAATGATAGGCGTGCTGGACCACTTCAGTGCTTTTGGGCATCGAACAATGGCTCCGTCGCAGTGACCTCACGTGCCCACTGCTTTAGTCGGCGGTGAGAGGTGTGCAACGAGGCGCCACCGTTGACACAGATGGCCTCCGTAGCTTTCTGGAACTCGTGCTCACCGGACTCGTCCTCCTCATCATGATCATCATTCCTCCTTGTCGCGCCCCTTATTGATTATCTTTGCCGCGGCGACCTCCTTGACCGGCACGCTTCTTACCGTACCCCTCAGCACCATCTTGACCCTTCTCCTTGTCCCGCCTTTCATATATAGCTTTTTGCTTTTCCGCAAGGAGCTCAATGTGTCGGCAGTTCTGGAGGTCATGGCCCATGGTGGATGGATCTTGTAGTACTGCTTTTCGGAGCCTCCTGGCTTATCGGCAGCCGCCAAGGCCTGGCAGGCGGCGCACCCGACAACTTCCTTGCCGGGGTCGTCAGCCTTGGCCTTCTTGGCGGTGCTGGGGTCGCCGGATCCCTCGACGGCAAGCACGGTCTTGCCCTTATGCTTCCTGTTGCGGCGTCGGCCCTTCTTCGCCGGGGCGACGGTATCTTCGTCGGTGGAGTCGGTTTCCGCACCGGCATCCTCACTGGGGTACTTCCTTCCTTCTTCAGCCCAAGCGCACCTATCGGCCAGAACATATAGCTCGGCTACATCCTTAACCTTGTTCATCGCGAGATCCCCGCGCATCTTGCAGTTGCGCACGTTCTGAGGGAATGCACTAATGACAGCGGCGGGATGAACATCTGGGATGTTGTACTGCACACGGCTGAACCTTTGTATATACTTGCGCAGGAACTCGCCGTCTTTCTGGGGGAAGACATGCAAATCACTCGCCTGGCTAGGAGCTTGGTGGCCTCCGGTAAAGGTGCCAACAAACTCGTGGCACAGATCCGACCAAGAACAGATGGAATCCACTGGCAGGTGCATCAACCAAGACATGACGTTTGGCTTAAGTGCCAACGGGAAATAGTTGGCAAGCACCTTATCGTCGCGAGACTCGGCAGCTTGCATCGCGATGGTGTAGATGCTAAGGAACTGCGACGGGTGTGTCTTGCCGTTGTATTTTTCTCCGACCTCAGGCTTGAACGTGCGGTGGGTAGGCCACTAAAACTGCCGCAGCTCACAGGTAAAGGCTGGACAACCCACCTCGTAAGGTAAGTCACCGGCACCCCCCGGCACTGGGCGGTCCATAGTGGGTCCCGCGCGGCTATCTGACTGATGGTGCGCGTCCCGCCACCGCTCGATGGTGGTCCGAGCGTCTTCCTGAGCTCGCTCCCGAAGGACTTGGCGTTGGTCGCTCCGGGCTCGCGGGTCGGACGACGCCGTAGAAATGTTGTCGCGGGTGTCGGCCCGGCGAGCCAGCGGCTGCTATCGCGGCCGTGGAGGAGGAGAGTGCACCGTGGTCGCAGCATCCCCAGTCCTCCCACCGTCGGCATGCACCGGCTCGACAGAACGCTGGCAAGAGGGTCCCGCTAGTCGCGGTTCATCTTTGTTGGTGAAGCTGATGAGGCTCCGGATGGTGGCTCTCTACTCGTTGAGCTTCTCCGCAGCGGGAGGGAAGTCGAGGAGCAGTTGCACGCGCGCCAACGCTTCTACAGGCGTGGGTGGCAGCGAAAGCTGCATGGACCGTGACGCGCTCCGACTTCTAGCCACATTAGAAGGAGCCCTATCACGGTCTCGCGGTCGCGCGCCGCTCCTGTCAGCGTCCAGGTGCGCACGCCGGCCTGGTGCGTCCTGAGATTGATGCAAAGGGCTCTTCCCACGATGGCGCCTAGGGGCATCGACATCGCGGTGTTTCTCATTGCATGCGGCCTGGGAAGGCCGCGACACGGGCACCAGCTGGGTGTCATGCACGCTGCCGCACTGCCCGTGGGCAGCACGGCCCCACCCCCGGACCCAGCGGCGTGTGGCTCGTCGTCTTGGACCTGAACGACGCCGCTCGCCTGGTTCCGATTGCCACAGTGTCGTGGATGCTCGCGGGTCGCGCCTCCGACACCATCCATGGCCACCCCGTCGCCCGCCCGCGCTGGTGCAGACGGGCCGGCTCTGGACGACCCGATCGCTGTGATCCCCTTCTTCTTGGGGGCCATCGTGACGAAGAAATAGACGAGTTGACTACAACACCGGATTTTCACAGCTTAGCGCCCCTACCTAGCGCACCAAAGATGTCGGGGAACGACACCTATGGGGTCATAGGGAATCCCTACTACGGTTGGCGGGGCGCGGAGCTGTGGAAAGAGCGGGTTTAGAAGATCAACGCGGGTGAATTTTATCCAAGTTCGGGCCGCAACGATGCGTAATACCCTAGTCCTGCTTTGGCGCATATTTGGTGTTCTTGAGCTCTTGAACTAGCTGCGGTGCTTGCCCAGTCCAAAAAGTCTGAATCCTTCCTCAGTACGCCTAAGGCCTCCTTTTATATGTCAAAGGGGTCGCCACAATGGCACACAGGAGGTGGAAAGTATGTACAGTGTACAAGTCTATCGCCTGGTACCGTAGGACAACGCATTTAATGCGCTGCCGACGTGCCCTCTTGCTTTATCGGGGACAGCAAAGAAGCTCGTCCCGTCCGTCGCCGCCTCGCCTCGCTCTGACGCGCTTCCAAGCTGACAAGGCAAGCAGCGCCACGCTGGCTGGCTGGCTGCTGAGCTGGTGCGGTGGCAGGGTGTTCACGAAGATCTGCAAGCCACCACGCAGGTGGTTTGTAAGTTGGCCTAGAAGCTGCATGCTGCCACGCAGGCGCTCGCCTAGTTGGCGGGCTGGCCGCCACGTCGGAACGGGCGCGGGGCAGCGAAACCTTGGTAAGGGTCTGCAGCGGGAACGGTGTCGGCCTGCAGATGTCCCGGCAAGGGTCTTGCCGGGTGCCTTCGTCTTCTGGTTCTCATCTAGTCTTGCAGGCCTTTGGTCTTCACAAAGATCTGCATGCCACCATGCAGGCGCCTCCCGAGCCTTGGTTCCAATGTTGTCGATGGTGTTGGAACTCTTAGGCTCAAGGGTGGCGGCCTTGCTGGTGTTGGGCAAGTTGCCCCGGCAAGGCTCTTGCCGGGGCTACGCAGGCCGCCCCGGCAAGGCTATTGCCGGGGAAAGCCCATCTTGTCCCTTTGCTCCTCGCGCCCCTTGCTTGGGTGCTGCTCTGGTCGTCTTGTTCTTTTCTTCCTCTGCCCCGCCAAGCGTGGCCGCATGTGTGGCTACAACTGCCCGTGCACAAGTAAAGGGGTACAAAAAGGCCCCTACTTTTGTACACCGACAAATCTGTAGAGGCCCTCCGTTTGGAAGGAGCACCTTTATCCGCTGCCTTGCTAACTTCCTTCCGCTTTATTGATTTTGAATTGTCAAGTAAAACGGACAAGAAAAGGTAATAAAATTCACTCTTCAGAACTCATTCGTGCAAGATACTGACAATCACTACTTTGATGTAAGGTAAACACATGATACCAGAATGGAATATGTACGAAAAACAGGACGGCATGGCATATTCACAACTGTTTTTGTAAACTAAGCAGAAACCATTCCAACAAATAAGAAGCAGTGCAAGCTAGACACCACATGAAAGATGCAACCAATATGACTCTGCCAAGTTAAAAGCGTTCCATCATAAATGGCATTTCAACAAATTAGAACCAGCACATGCTATAAATCATATGAAAGATGCAACTAATATCTCACTGCATATACTAAAGGTGTCTCGTCATATTGATTGAGGCGGGTTACAAAAAAACAATAGTTTTATGTAAGGACATGCTTAATAGACAGATGTACTATGTACTAAAAACATGAAGGCGTGTCTCATTAACAGGTATAATGTATAAACTAAGTAGAATAGCACATGCAATTTAACCAGATTGGAAGAATTACAATCCAGACATCATATGCAACATGCAACCACATATCACGCTACCAAGTTAGAGCAAGCACCTACGATGCTAGTGTAGGGGAAATGCGGTAATCAACTACAGAGCAACGTTCACTATCTTCATCTAGCCTTGCTGTTTCTTGAGAATCGTGTCGGGAGGCTGACGCTGCATTCTTTAAATGAGGATCTTTACTCACAGTAGTCCACTGGCCTGACTGCCTCATCATAAGTGATTGATGAGGGATACACAAGAACATTCACTACTAGGGAAAACCTTATACATAGAACTTTAGTAGTAGCACTTGTTAAAAAAGGGCGCTAGTGCTAAATAGCAGTAGCACGTTCAGGCTAAATGCGCTACAGATACAAAAGCAGCAGTAGCGCGTCTAACTATAAACGCGCTACTACTAAAATTCTCACTACTAAGCCGATAGGCTACACATAGTAGTAGCGTTCTTATAGAAACCGCGCTACCGCTGAGTTTATTGTAGCAGCGCGTTTACGTAGAAAGGCGCTACTGCTAATGAAAAGAAAATAAATCGAAAAACAAATAGAAAAGTAAATAAAATGAAAGAAATTGAAAAAGGAGAAAGGAAAAAATAAAATGTAAAGAAAAATAAATGAGAAAGGAAAAAAGGAGAAAGGCTTAGCAGTAGCGCGTTTTGTGAAACGCGCTATAGGTAACTTAGCTATAGTGCGTTTTCTGTAACGTGCTACCGCTATGTTTCACTTAACCAGCGGTTTTCCCTCCCCCGGCCACCACTTCTCCCCCAAATCCCTCGTCCCACTTCGCCGCCGTGTCCCCAATTCGCCGTCGCCCCACTTCGCCGCCGTCTCCTACCGACGTCGACGCCCCCGGAGCCACCAGAGCCGCACGCCGTCGACGCCACCAGAGCCACCCCCAACACCACCGGAGCCGCGCGGCCTCATCAACGCCACTGGAGCCGCCCTCGGCGCCACCGGAGCCACCCTCGACGCACCTGCCTCCCTCACCACAACTGCCTCCCTCGCCGTTGCTACCTCTTGAGCATGACTTGGTTTTCCCTTGAAGAGGAAAGGGTGATGCAGCAAAGTAGCATAAGTATTTCCCTCAGTTTTTGAGAACCAAGGTATCAATCGAGTAAGAGGTTACACGCAAGTCGCCTTGTACCTGCACAAGCAAATAAGAACCTTGCAACCAACGCGATAAAGGGGTTGTGAATCCCTTCACGGCCACCTGCAAAAGTGAGATCTGATAGAGATACCAAGATAAATATTTTTGGTATTTTTATGATATAGATTGGAAAGTAAAGATTGCAAAATAAACGGCGGAAGAAATAGTAAATTGATAGGATAATAATATGATGGAAGATATACCCGGGGGCCATAGGTTTCACTAGTGGCTTCTCTTAAGATAGCAAATTCTACGGTGCGTGAACGAATTACTGTCGAGCAATTGATAGAAAAGCGCATAGTTATGAGAATATCTAGGCATGATCATGTATATAGGCATCACGCCCGTGACAAGTAGACCGAAATGATTCTGCATCTACTACTATTACTCCACACATCGACCGCTATCCAGCATGCATCTAGAGTATTAAGTTCAAAAGAACAGAGTAACGCATTAGGCAAGATGACATGATGTAGAGGGATAAACTCAAGCAATATGATATAAATCCCATCTTTTTATCCTCGATGGCAACAATACAATACGTGCCTTGCTGCCCCTGCTGTCACTGGGAAAGGACACCGCAAGATTGAACCCAAAGCTAAGCACATCTCCCATTGCAAGAAAGATCAATCTAGTAGGCCAAACCAAACTGATAATTCGAAGAGACTTGCAAAGATAACAAATCATACATATAAGAATTCAGAGAAGAACCAAATATTGTTCATAGATAATCTTGATCATAAACCCACAATTCATCGGATCTCGACAAACACACCGCAAAAAGAAATACATCGAATAGATCTCCAAGAGAATTGAGGAGAACTTTGTATTGAGATCCAAAGAGAGAGAAGAAGCCATCTAGCTAATAACTATGGACCCGAAGGTCTGTGGTAAACTACTTACACATCATCGGAGAGGCTACGGTGTTGATGTAGAAGCCCTCTGTGATCGATTACCCCTCTGGCGAAGCGCCGGAAAAGGCCCCAAGATGGGATCTCACGGGTATAGAAGGTTGCGGCGGTGGAAATAGGTTTTCGTGGTGCTCTCGGATGTTTTCAGGGTATATGAGTATATATAGGCGAAGGAAGGAGGTCGGTGGAGCCACGAGGGGCCCACGAGGGTGGGGGTGCGCCTCCCTGCCTCGTGGCTTCCTTGAAGTCCACTTCAAGTCTCCTGGATTGTGTTTGTTCCAAAAATAACTCTTCCGTAGGTTTCATTCCGTTTGGATTCCGTTTGATATTCCTTTTCTGCGAAACACTGAAATAGGCAAAAAAAAACAGCAATTTGCACTGGGCCTTTGGTTAGTAGGTTAGTCCCAAAAATAATATAGAAGTGTATAATAAAGCCCATTAAATATCCAAAACAGATAATATAATAGCTTGGAACAATAAAAAATTATAGATACGTTGGAGACGTATCAAGCATCCCCAAGCTTAATTCCTGCTCGTCCTTGAGTAGGTAAATGATAAAAACAGAATTTTTGATGTGGAATGCTACCTAGCATAATTCTCAATGTAATTTTCTTTTTTGTGGCATGAATGTTCAGATCCAAAAGATTCAAGACAAAAGTTTAATATTGACATAAAAATAATAATACTTCAAGCTTACTAACAAAGCAATCATGTCTTCTCAAAATAACATGGCCAAAGAAAGTTATCCCTACAAAATCATATAGTCTGGCTATGCTCTATCTTGACCACACAAAATAATTAAATCATGCACAAACCCGATGACAAGCCAAGCAATTGTTTCATAGTTTTGATGTTCTCAAACTTTTTCAATCTTCACGCAATACATGAGCGTGAGCCATGGACATAGCACTATATGTGGAATAGAATGGAGGTTGTGGAGAAGACGAAAAAGGAGAAGATAGTCTCACATCAACTAGGCATATCAACGGGCTATGGAGATGCCCATCAATAGATATCAATGTGAGTGAGTAGGGATTGCCATGCAACTGATGCACTAGAGCTAAAAGTGTATGAAAGCTCAACAAAAGAAACTAAGTCGGTGTGCATCTAACTCGCTTGCTCACGAAGACCTAGGGCATTTTGAGTAAGCCCATCGTTGGAATATACAAGCCAAGTTTTATAATGTAAAATTCCCACTAGTATATGAAAGTGACAACATAGGAGACTCTCTATCATGAAGATCATGTTGCTACTTTGAAGCACAAGTGTGGTAAAAGGATAGTAACATTGTCCCTTCTCTCTTTTTCTCTCAATTTTTATTTTTTTATTTGGGCCTTTTCTCTTCTTTTTTTCGTCCGGAGTCTCATCCCGACTTGTGGGGGAATCATAGTCTCCATCATCATTTCCTCACTTGGGACAATGCTCTAATAATGATGATCATCACACTTTTATTTACTTACAACTAAAAAATTACAACTCAATACTTAGAACAGAATATGACTCTATGTGAATGCCTACGCCGGTGTACCGGGATATGCAATGAATCAAGAGTGACATGTATGAAAGAGTTATAAAGGTGGCCTTGCCACAAATACGATGTCAACTACATGATCATGCAAAGCAATATGACAATGATGAAACGTGTCATAACAAACGGAACGATGGTAAGTTGCATGGCAATATATCTCAGAATGGCTATGGAAATGCCATAATAGGTAGGTATGGTGGCTGTTTTGAGGAAGGTATATGGTGGGTGTATGATACCGGCGAAAGGTGCGCGGTATTAGAGAGGCTAGCAATGGTGGAAGGATGAGAGTGCGTATAATCCATGGACTCAACATTAGTCATAAAGAACTCACATACTTATTGCAAAAATCTATTAGTTATCGAAACAAAGTACTACGCGGATGCTCCTAGGGGGATAGATTGGTAGGAAAAGACCATCGCTCGTCCCCGACCGCCACTCATAAGGAAGACAATCAATAAATAAATCATGCTCCGACTTCATCACATAACGGGACCATACGTGCATGCTACGGGAATCACAAACTTTAGAACAAGTATTTCTCAAATTCACAACTACTCAACTAGCATGACTCTAATATCACCATCTTCATATCTCAAAACAATTATTAGGTATCAAACTTCTCATAGTATTCTATGCACTTTATATGATAGTTTTTATTATACCTATCTTGGATGTTCATCATATTAGGACTAATTTTATAGCCAAAGCAAACAACCATGCTGTTCTATAAGACTCTCAAAATAATATAAGTGAAGCATGAGATATCAATAATTTCTATAAAATAAAACCACCACCGTGCTCTAAAAGATATAAGCGAAGCACTAGAGCAAAATTATCTAGCTCAAAAGATATAAGTGAAGCACATAGAGTATTCTAATAAATTCCGATTCATGTGTGTCTCTCCAAAAGGTGTGTACAGCAAGGATGATTGTGGTAAACTGAAAAGCAAAGACTCAAATCATACAAGACGCTCCAAGCAAAACACATATCATGTTGTGAATAAAAATATAGCCTCAAGTAAAGTTACCAATGGACGAAGACGAAAGAGGGGATGCCTTCCGGGGCATCCCCAAGCTTAGGCTTTTGGTTGTCCTTGAATTTGACCTTGGGGTTCCTTGGGCATCCCCAAGCTTAGGCTCTTTCCACTCCTTATTCCATAATCCATCAAATCTTTACCCAAAACTTGAAAACTTCACAACAAAAAACTCAACAGAAAATCTCATGAGCTCCGTTAGTATAAGAAAACAAATCACCAATTCAAGGTAATGTAATGAACTCATTCTTTATTTATATTGGTGTTAAACCCACTGTATTCCAACTTCTCTATGGTTCATACCCCCCGATACTAGCCATAGATTCATCAAAATGAGCAAACAACACACGAAAAACAGAATCTGTCAAAAACATAACAATTTGTAGTAATCTGGATCAAACGTATACTTATGTAACTTGAAAAATTCTGAAATAAATTGTTGGACGTGATGAATTTGTCTATTAATCATCTGCAAAAAGAATCAACCTAAAATCACTCTCCAGTAAAAATTGGCAGCTAATCTCGTGAGCGCTAAAGTTTCTGTTTTTTACAGCAAGATCATAAACACTTCACCCAAGTCTTCCCAAAGGTTCTACTTGGCACAAACACTAATTAAAACATAAAACCACATCTAAACAGAAGCTAGATGAATTATTTATTACTAAATAGAAACAAAAATAAAAATGGGTTGCCTCCCAACAAGCGCTATCGTTTAACGCCCCTAGCTAGGCATTGATAATTTTAATGATGCTCACAAGAAAGATAGCAATTGAAACATAAAGAGATCATCATATAGCATGTGAAAAACACATCTAAGTCTAACATACTTCCTATGCATAGGAATCTTCTAGGAAAACAAATTATCAAGGCAAGAAAATCCTAGCATATGCAAAGGAGAAGAAAGAAACAAGATCAATCTCAACAAAAAGAGAGGTAATTTAGTAACATGAAAATTTCTACAACCATATTTTCCTCTCTCATAATAATTACATGTAGGATCGTAAGCAAATTCAACAATATAGCTATCAGAAAACATATTCTTAACACGATCCACATGTATGGAAAGTTGACACTCTTCCAAAATAGTGGGATTAACATTAACTAAAGTCATGACCTCTCCAAACCCACTTTTATCAAAAAATTCATAACATTGAACATTCTTCAAATATGTGGGATCTAAAGTTGACACTCTTCCAAACCCACTTTCAATATTATTGCAAACACTATTATCAATCTCATATTCATCATGGGGCTTAAATAAATTTTCAAGATCATAAGAAGAATCACCCCAATCATGATCATTGCAACAAGTAGTAGACATAGCAAAACTAGCATCCCCAAGCTTAGTGTTTTGCATATTATTAGCACAATTGACATCAAGAGAATTTATAGTAACATCATTGCAATCATGCTTTTGATTCAAGGAACTATCAAGTATGGGTGCAATAGCAATAATCTCATGTTTAACATAAGGAACTATAGCAAATTCATCTCCATAAATATTGGCATCATGGCCATAAGAATAGCAAGCATCATATTCATCAAGGGGTATTTCTATCAAATCGTCGGAATCATAGTTATCTATAGAATCGTGCATATCATTATTTTCTTCCAGAGCAATGGTCATTCTCTCAATAAATTCCTTAACATAGGCATTATGAGCAAGTTTTCATAGCAATATTTAAGTATGTTGGAATTTTCAGATTTGTAGAGAGTAATATCATACTTTTCAATCAAAGAAGCAACTTCATGAGCACCCTTAAAAACGACAAATTCTTCAATTTGTTCGATATCATAGTAACTATAAACACCCTTTTCATAAGAAGATAAGATTTCATTATCATTAAACTCACATAGGTAGGGAAGGTGTTTTTAGGGTTCTTAGAGCAACAAGTAGACTCATAAATTTCACAAATATTCCAAGCATACCATAGCAAACTATTTATTTGATACCATAAGAGCTTCCCCTTTTCAGACAAATGATGACGCACAAAATGAGCATGCTCATCTAAAGATTTTCCCTCAACTAAACTAGTTGGGGTTTCAGCACGAGCACAAATAGATCCAAGATGATCCAAGTAGAACACTTTAAGTGGATCCATAGCAATAGATTTTTAGCAAGCAAAGATGCAAGAAAATAGAAGGCACATGGAAACACAAACAAAAAGACATACGGGAAGAAGGCGAAGAAAAGACAAAGGTGAAGTGGGGGAGAGGAAAACGAGAGGCAAATGACAAATAACGTAATGCGAGGGATAAGAGTTTGTGATGGGTACTTGGTATGTCTTGACTTGACTTGACTTGGCGTAAGCCTCCCTGGCAACGGCGCCAGAAATGGCTAGTTGCCAGGAGATCAAATCTTGACTTGACTTGGTGCAAATCTCCCCGGCAACGGCGCCAGAAATCCTTCTTGCTACCTCTTGAGCATGCGTTGGTTTTCCCTTGAAGAGGAAAGGGTGATGCAGCAAAGTAGCGTAAGTATTTCCCTCAGTTTTTGAGAACCAAGGTATCAATCCACTAGGAGGTTACTTGCAAGTCGCCTTGTACCTGCACAAACAAATAAGAACCTTGCAACCAACGCAATAAAGGGGTTGTCAATCCCTTCACGGCCACTTGCAAAAGTGAGATCTGATAGAGATGATAAGGTAAATATTTTTGTTATTTTTATGATATAGATTGGAAAGTAAAGATTGCAAAATAAACGGCGGAAGAAATAGTAAATTGATAGGAAAATAATATGATGGAAGATAGACCCAGGGGGCATAGGTTTCACTAGTGGCTTCTCTCAAGATAGCAAATTCTATGGTGGGTGAACGAATTACTGTCGAGCAATTGATAGAAAAGTGCATAGTTATGAGAATATCTAGGCATGATCATGTATATAGGCATCACGTCCGCGACAAGTAGACCGAAACGATTCTGCATCTACTACTATTACTCCACACATCGATCGCTATCCAGCATGCATCTAGAGTATTAAGTTCATAAGAACAGAGTAACGCATTAGGCAAGATGACATGATGTAGAGGGATAAACTCAAGCAATATGATATAAACCCCACCTTTTTATCCTCGATGGCAACAATACAATACATGCCTTGCTGCCCCTGACAACTGGGAAAGGACACCGCAAGATTGAACCCAAAGCTAAGCACATCTCCCATTGCAAGAAAGATCAATCTAGTAGGCCAAACCAAACTGATAATTCGAAGAGACTTGCAAAGATAACAAATCATACATATAAGAATTCAGAGAAGAACCAAATATTGTTCATAGATAATCTTGATCATAAACCCACAATTCATCGGATCTCGACAAACACACCGCAAAAAGAATTACATCGAATAGATCTCCAAGAGATTCGAGGAGAACTTTGTATTGAGATCCAAAGAGAGAGAAGAAGCCATCTAGCTAATAACTATGGACCCCAAGGTCTGTGGTAAACTACTTACACATCATCGAAGAGGCTACGGTGTTGATGTAGAAGCCCTCTGTGATCGATTACCCCTCTGGCGAAGCGCCGGAAAAGGCCCCAAGATGGGATCTCACGGGTATAGAAGGTTGCGGCGGTGGAAATAGGGTTTCGTGGTGCTCTCGGATGTTTTCAGGGTATATGAGTATATATAGGCGAAGGAAGGAGGTCGGTGGAGCCACGAGGGGCCCACAAGGGTGGGGGGCGCGCCTACCCCCCTGGGCGGGCCTCCCTGCATCGTGGCTTCTTTGTTGCTTCCTTGACGTACACTCCAAGTCTCCTAGATTGCGTTTGTTCCAAAATTAACTCTCCCGAGTTTTCATTCCGTTTGGATTCCGTTTGATATTCCTTTTCTGCGAAACACTGAAATAGGCAAAAAAACAACAATTTGCACTGGGCCTTTGGTTAGTAGGTTAGTCCCAAAAATAATATAAAAGTGTATAATAAAGCCCATTAAACATCCAAAACAAATAATATAATAGCATGGAACAATCAAAAATTATAGATACGTTGGAGACGTATCAGCCGTCATCGGAGACGCCTGCCTCCCTCGCTACCACTGCCTCCCTCACCACTACCAGAGCCATCCTCTGTAAGCACCCCTCCTCTCTCTCTCATGCATAGCACAAACATTGGACATACCAACTAGCTAGGTTAACTAGTTTTAATTAGGTTAATTATCTAGGTTAGTGCAAAAATTTAGTTACGGCTTTGACAGAGAACTAGTTAGGTTAACTAGTTTACTTTGGTTAATTATCTAGGTTAAGAAAAAATTTATTTAGGGCTTTGACAGAGAACTAGCTAGGTTAACTAGTTTAATTAGGTTAATTATCTAGGTAAACTAGGTCAACTAAGTTGGTAGGTTAAATAGCTAGGTTAATTAGGTTCGTTAGGTTAATAAGCTAGGTTAGAGGAAAAATTTATTTTAGAGCATTAGGTCAGAAGGGTTAGAGAAATGGAGTTCCTTTGCAATTTAATTGGGTTCTGTCCTAGGCAGCGAAGGGTTAAACAAAATAATGTGTGTGTGTGTGTGAGAGAGAGAGAGAGTAATAGCTAGAACAGAATTTGGGTTCTGTCCTAGGGAGAGAAGTGTTTAGTAAGATCATTTTGCAAAGGTTTTTGATTTTTGAAAAGACCAGTATTTTTCTAGGTAAAGAATTTAGGCAAGTTTTATTTTAAAGATGAACCCTTCCTAGACTTTTATTGTTGATTATATCTTTTCATTGAAGTGGTCATGTTATATCTTTTCATTGAAGTGGTTCGATTGTGCCCAAGTGTCCTTTTGTTGTTTCCTGGGAATGAAGTCGAGTGGCCTATGTTTTGCCGGAATGTTGATTCATTTCCGTTCCAGCAAATTTCAGGTGCTCGATTTGTCCACTTTTTAGCAAAGGTCATGCCGAAATTTTCCGTGAATTTCGGCATGACTTGTGCTACAAACTAGGACATATCGAGTGCCCGAGATTTGCCGCACCGGGAAGGAGCCAACGTTCCTGCAAAACATAGGCCTTTTTTATGTCATTATTCATTTTATTAGGTCTAGAATTAATTTACTAGATTTAATCGTAGGAAACATGGCTAGCAACGATGAAGGACAGGGTTCTGGTGATTGCGACGATGTCTACCTAGCGTCAGACGATATTTTGAGTCTTGCCGACGATCAACGGATGTTGTTGCTGGGCCCACCTGTCGCATCAGGGAATGATACCGACATGCAGACCGGCGCTGAGACTGAGACCGGCGCCGACACCGGTGCCGGCGCCGAGACTAGCGGAGCTGGTCTAGAACCGAAAGCAAAGAGGCCACGACGCCCAAACCAGCTCATGACCACTAGAGTGGTGGTCACGAAGATGGACGACGGCATTTTTGAGCCAATAGCGCCTGAGGAAGCACGATCGTGCTACGGCAATCAAATAGGCTGCATCGTACGGACAACCGCCACCATCAACGATGAGAAACTAAAGAAGATAGATAATATGAGGCCCTCCCTCCTAAAGAAGTTGCACCAGATATTCTTGTTCTCGGGCCAGAATGAAAAGGATTATAAAGATCCAGATAAGGATCCGGCAATGAAGAAGATAAACAAACACGCCATGACCAAGTTTAGCGACGCGTTGGCCGCCTGGAAAGCAAGGGTGAAACATCGGTTCATCAACAAAAAGGAACCCTACTCCGAGATTGTAAAGGATAATCCGACAATCACGGAAGAGCACTTTGAAATATTCAAGGCGGCTTGTGAGGCCAAAGCTGCCAAAAAAATCAAAGTACATGAAGGGGCTTCAACAGAGGAACATGGGGTGCCACCACCTCGGAAGCTGTGGTTATGGCGGGAAGAGGTCCATATGGGCCAAGGAGGACGCGGAATGCAAGAGTCTGGGCATCCCAGACCCATTGGTGGACTTCACCGTCCTGCAGGAGCGTGACGTCCTCAGGGCACGACACCATTGGGACTCAGTCAAGAAGGTTTTCGAGATGGACCCGGTCACGACGGAGTTCATGAGATTGCTGGTAGTTTTAGTTTCTGATCAATTCGACTGCACATTAGTCATATTTGTAAACGATCCTTGTTCCTTTTGCAGAGAGAGCATCACAGGATTGCGGCCGAAAGTGACTCGCCGTCTGAGGCATTAGCGAGGCCCAAGTGGGACACTCCATTCAACCGGGCATTGAACATATTGAAAGGACTCCCGGTGGAGACTCGGCCGTCGTATGGACGCGTGCATAGTGTCGGAGACGGCGCCACGTGGAAGAAGTACTACCGTGAGACCACGGAGGAGAGAAAGGAAAGACGGAGGTTAACTGAAGAAAACATCGACAAGAAGGTTGAGATTGCGGTTGAGAAGAAATCATCTGAGACAGTCGCAACAACGGTAGCTGCGGCAAAACAGGTGGTTGCAGATATGTCTACTGTCTTGGTTCCGGTCATTTTCAATTGGAGCAGGCAAAATCCAGAAAAAAAGTGCAGCAGACTTTCCCCTTGCTGACTTCTTCGGGAGCAGCTCGACTAGCGTTGCACCAGCACCTGCACCTGCTCTTGCACCAGCTCCCGCACCTGCTCCGGCACCGGACGTGCTCGGCGGTGCTTCGTCTTTGGCTGAGCTCGACGCCCTCACGATATCTGTCACACTGGACCTCTTTAATAAATGTATAATCTCCCGTTTCCGTTTCCTTTCGGATGTCTCACGTCGCAGACATGTCTTTGCCGGCCGACGTAACCCCATGCACCATATTGTACACCATCGGCGACCAAAAGGTGGACGTGGGGAAGGCGACGATAATGAAGCCGAAGGAACCATTGTTCCACGACCGGCCGATCCCCCCGGACGTCTTCAAGGTATCCGTAGCCAGTGTCAACCCGGGCCACGAGAATTTGGCTCCTCCGGTACTAGGGGGATGACGATGAGACCCCGCGGCGGCTTGGTGGTTGCAATGGGTGGGTCCTGTTGTGGCCAAAGTGTCTGCTTCGTCTGGAGGCGGCCGGGAGCACACCCACGAGCACGCAGTTAGGTATGAACATCAACACCCCACCTACCCAATTAGCGTCGGCTGTCGTGCTGGGTGATAGCGGACAGGGTGAGGAAGAGGCTCCATTAGTCGCTGCTGGCGTCGCCATAGATGAGGATGAGGATGACACTCAAGAGTATCTCAATACTGGCACCTACTCAGGGTTTGAGCGTCATGAGTCGGTGCCTGAATTGCCGCCTCTGAAGGCTGAACGTATTATAGACGACCTTCCGGTAGGAAAGAAGCATAGGAAGAGATTGAGGAAAGGCAACAAAGCTGCTTCTATGATCCAGCCGCCTCAATAGCCTCGGGTTCAAGACCGTATACATATCCCCGGTGCAGCAAAATGGCATATCCTCGGTGAACCAATCCTACATAAAGCAGCGCTAGGGGCTAGATTCAGCGATCCAAGGAGACTTCATGATGATGTGCTGCGGATAGAGAAAGGCCTCATCGCCTCGAAAAATCCAGGATACCCACTCTACGTGGTTAACGTGCCGCGGCAATTGTCGTACATCGACACATTCCTCGCGAAGAAGTTCTTCCTTCGATTCGATTACATCTTCGACATGTTTCACGTGAAGAAGCTGGATTTTATGTGTGTCCGTCTTTATGCCTTGCACATGAACTACCTCATCGGGGTTGTGCAGATACCTTGTATCTGTGTCGCTGACCCGTACTTAATGCACGAGGGCTTCTTGGGAGTCTGCGCAGAGCACCGTGAATATGCGAGGGACTACATTGTCAGTTTCATGCTCCCCAATAAGGACAAGGAGGTGATTCTCGTGCCTTATCATCCCTTGTAAGTCATCCGCGCGGATATCCTTCCTTCGATTTCAATCATTCATTTGCACAGTGGAGGCTAATTAATTTGAGGTGTACTTATTTTGCGCAGCGGCGGGCGCGCCGTCCTCATCTTCTACCCCTGGTACCCCCACGCTCTTTACTTTGACTCGTTGAAGAACATTAACAAAAGGGATTACACCAACATCAAGTCTGTTATCGACAGTGCTATGTTTTACTACGGCGTACGGGGTGGAGAGGTCAAGGACAAGAAGAAAAGGGATGGGAGGCCCGCCTTCGGCCATAAGACCGACTTCTGCTGCATCCATCAACCGAGTGATTCTCTTAATGATGGATTCTATGTCCTACACCACATGGTGGAGTACAGACGGGATCATCAGAACCTTCGCATGTCACCTACATCCGGCGATGCCCATATTCTGCAATGGGCAAAGAAGTTAGGAGATATCGAGGATCATCGACTTCGAGCTGAGTTCTATCACAACCAGCGTGAACTTGCCCAAATCATCATGAAGGAGGTCGTCGAAAAAACAGGGATGTTCTATGAAGAAGGACAAATGTCGCGGGAAGACGTCCGAACACGCGTAGCCGCTGAGCGTCTCGACCTGAAGCCTTTCACTAAGCTTGGGGACTATCTCCCTGACTTGGATGGATGGCACAACAGGTGGAAGTGATTGTCGATATATGACAGTGTGTCCGTTTAGTCCATACTTTCTGTATGACGAAACTTTGAGTTATGCACGAAGAAACTTTATTTGTGATGTAATTAAACCGTCCTCCTCGACTAGCGAAGATCACTCTAGTTAGGGCATTTTGGGTACGATGAACTTTGTTATTTATGCTTATGATATGTTGCTTCTATTTTTGCCAAGTCTGTCTTTTTTTGTTGCTCAACTATATATGTTGCATATCATCGAGTCATGTGACGATGCAGGTGCATAGATCATCGATGGCGAAGAAGTGCTACGCCAGGAGTATACGACGAGTGGCCAGAGTGTCAGGCCCAGGTGTACCGGTTTCTGGCTTCTGAGCGACAACCAGTAGTTAGTTTAGGTTCACGCTAATGCGAGAGAGGGATACAAACTCATGTACTGCATAGTTCTGCTCTCACTCATAGTGATAGCTCTTCTTGTGTATATCATTGTTTAGATGGATGATGATGTAGTTGCAAGTAATCGAGACTTGTATCGCTATTTTCGAGATGATGACGAGACCACTTTGTGTTGGATGATGATTATGATGATGACATGATTTGATGAGACTATTTGTATGTATATGCTATGATTAAATTTGTATGTGTATGATATGCTAAAGATTATTGTATAAAGCCTGTTCAAATACAAAAAAAATATGCAGAAAAAAAAACAGAAACTAATAAAACTAGTAGTAGCGAGGGGAATAAAGTTAGCAGTAGCGCTCCCTTACCAGTAGCGCTTTCTGGTAAAAAAAGCTTCAGATATTAGCAGCAGCGCGTTGCACTAAAGCTCGCTACTGCTAGCCATGTATAGCAGTAGCGTTGGATGGCACGCGCTACTGCTACATGTTAGCTGTAGCGCCTTATTAGTAGCGCGGCATACCATGCTACTGATAGGTAAAATACCCGCGCTACTACTAGGCTTTTCCCTAGTAGTGATCAGTTTGATGTAAGAACGTGGTTAATAGATAGATGTACTAGT
The DNA here is from genome assembly GCF_018294505.1 of Triticum aestivum. Taxonomy (NCBI): domain Eukaryota; kingdom Viridiplantae; phylum Streptophyta; class Magnoliopsida; order Poales; family Poaceae; genus Triticum; species Triticum aestivum. The sequence continues at coordinate 246,544,567 of NC_057802.1, read as the reverse complement.
ATGTACCAAAAACAGGAAGGCATGTCATATTCAAAGGTATAATGTGTAAGCTAAGCAGATGCAATTTAACCAAATTGGAAGCAATACAAGCTAGACATCCGGCTGGAGTGGTGAGCATGATCATCTAGGACGTGAGAGCCTGGTGGGAGGCGGGCTGCTTCGCCACCATCGTGGCGATTTAGTTGGCTTCCAGGTGATGCCTGTCTATGCTGGGCTTGTCACTGGCTCGGCCATTGCCGTGACTAGCTATTTGTCTTCTGGTGCTCACGGGATGGTGGTTCATGTAAAAAATATCTTTCCTTATCTTAATAAAGACCGACTTCGGCCTTTCGAATACAAGCTAGACACCATATGCAACATGCAACCACATATGACACCGCGAAGTTAAAGCAAGCACCTGGGATGGTGGTTCAGTGCAAGCGAGGTCATCAACTCCAGAGCTACGTTTACCGTCTCCATCTGCTGACACTGCACCCTTTATAAGGCTGAAACGTGTCTGGCCTATCCGCGTACGACGCTGGAGCGACTTCTCTCTTTTCTTTTCTGCTTCTCTCAAGGCAGCAGAGTCTGAAATACCCTTGCATAAAAACACAATAGTGAGAGTATGGGTGAAGTGTGTGCAGAACTAGTGCACTGTAAAAGTAGTAGATAGCAGGTGGCTGAAAAATAAATGACCGGAGACATATGATAGCTCTACAACATTGCATGGCAAACAAAATTAGATTCTACTCCGTGTGATTTTGTAATATATGAGAATAAGGATGGCTGGGAAATGCAGGTACTCCTCCAGCACACCACCACATGTGGTCCTATCAAGATAATTGTCGGCTGGAAATAAATAGATTTGCTGATTTTTTTATGAACCGTCCGATCTATAAGGAACGGGCAGATGGCTTCGTCTACCTCCCTCCAGTCACTGTTGACGATCTTTCTCGAACCGCCAGCGACCACCGGCCCAGACCCCTACCTCCGCCGCCCCACCCTCCCCTCGACCTCACACCACCGCCGTGCTTGGCAGCGCCCCTAGGCCATCCCTTTAATCCCGGCCGACCTCCAGATCGGGCGCCAGCAGCTCTAGGCCCCACACGCCCCTAAGATAAACACCGAGGCGCTGCTTCCCCGGCGTAATAGGTGGACTAGTACCTGTTACGCTGGGGAATGCTTCCGTTAATTGGGAATCAACTGACCAGGAATTGAAATCCAGGGGGGCGACATACCTCTAGCTAAGGTGAAATAGTATATGAGGAGAAACCTTGTGCATCGCGACTTACTAGGAACATCTAGTATCAAGAAGAAGCGGTTAACTAGTGTCTTCTATGTGATGAATACCGTGCAAGAAGACACGTAAGATTTGCACGAATAAGGAAGAGGAGTACCATTTCCGGTTGCCAGTGTGGTGTCCTCCATATGTCGCGGCAATCTTCTTCTTTTTGCCGGGGGAACCGATGTTTTGGAGGAGAGTGCAGCCTTGGACGAACCCATGGCCAAATTGTTGACTGTGTTGCCGTGGCCGTATGTCGGCGGAGGGGAAGCAGATCCAAGGCGGCGAAGGACGGCGTAGCAGGAATAGCTCTGGTGCGGTGGACGCTGGCAAAGTTGGAGTGGCAGCGGTGAGGCACAGGACGCCGTGGTTGAACTGGCTCGTGTATGGATGGCTCAGCCTCGGCTTCAACTACTAGTCGTGGAGGGCGTTGAGGTTGAGGTTGCGGTGGACGACGACGTCGAGGTAGTTTTGGCGCCCACGGAGTAAGAATGGGGAATCAGATGGGGGGGGGGTGATGTCTACTACACAACCTTCTTCTTGTAGAACTGTTGGGCCTCCAAGTGCAGAGGTTTGTAGGACAGTAGCAAATTTCCCTCAAGTGGATGACCTAAGGTTTATCAATCCGTGGGAGGCGTAAGATGAAGATGGTCTCTCTCAAACAACCCTGCAACCAAATAACAAAGAGTCTCTTGTGTCCCCAACACACCCAATACAATGCTAAATTGTATAGGTGCACTAGTTCGGCGAAGAGATGGTGATACAAGTGCAATATGGATGATAGATATAGGTTTTTGTAATATGAAAATATAAAAACAGCAAGGTAACAAGTGGTAAAAGTGAGCGTAAACGGTATTGCAATGCTAGGAAACAAGGCCTAGGGTTCATACTTTCACTAGTGCAAGTTCTCTCAACAATAATAACATAATTGGATCGTATAACTATCCCTCAACATGCAACAAAGAGTCACTCCAAAGTCACTAATAGCGGAGAGCAAACGAAGAGATTATGGTAGGGTACGAAACCACCTCAAAGTTATCCTTTCTGATCGATCTATTCAAGAGTCCGTAGTAAAATAACACGAAGCTATTCTTTCCGTTCAATCTATCATAGAGTTCGTACTAGAATAACACCTTAAGACACAAATCAACCAAAACCCTAATGTCACCTAGATACTCCAATGTCACCTAGTATCCGTGGGTATGATTATACGATATGCATCACACAATCTCAGATTCATCTATTCAACCAACACAAAGAACTTCAAAGAGTGCCCCAAAGTTTCTACCGGAAAGTCAAGACGAAAACGTGTGCCAACCCCTATGCATAGGTTCATGGGCGGAACCCGCAAGTTGATCACCAAAACATACATCAAGTGGATCACGTGATATCCCATTGTCACCACAGATAAGCACGACAAGACATACATCAAGTGTTCTCAAATCCTTAAAGACTCAATCCGATAAGATAACTTCAAAGGGAAAACTCAATCCATTACAAGAGAGTAGAGGGGGAGAAACATCATAAGATCCAACTATAATAGCAAAGCTCGCGATACATCAAGATCGTATCACCTCAAGAACACGAGAGAGAGATCAAACACATAGCTACTGGTACATACCCTCCGCCCCGAGGGTGAACTACTCCCTCCTCCTCATGGAGAGCACCGGGATGATGAACATGGCCACCGGTGAGGGTTCCCCCCTCCGGCAGGGTGCCGGAACAGGGTCCCGATTGGTTTTTGGTGGCTACAGAGGCTTGCGGCGGCAGAACTCCCGAGCTATTTTGTTCCCCAATGGTTTTAGGGTATATGGATATATATAGGAGAAAGAAGTCGGTCAGGGAAGCCACGAGGGGCCCACGAGGGTGGAGGGCGCGCCCAGGGGGTCTATGTCATCAAACAATTACAATTCATCTTATTTTCAGGAAGAGTCTATGTCAGAGCTTTGATTTAGCAAACTCCACATACTCAACTATCATTTAGTCTTCCATGATTGCTACAACTCAAAGCATATTTTTAGAACAAATAGTATTCATCGAACACAGAGAAAGATAGGGGCTTAATGTTTCGCCTCCCAACCTTTTACAAACTGTAATATTCATGCTCAAATATATTTGAATGGCCATATATGCTTAGATCTTTCCAACACATGATGCTTGCCAACTAAAGAGTAGGTTGGAATGAGAAGGAATACTACTGACTCTTGCATAAAAGTAAAAGATAGGCCCTTCACAGAGGGAAGCAGGGATTTGCAGAGGTGCCAGAGCTCGAAGCTAAAACAGAGATGAAAATAATTTTGAGAGGTATGCTTTCATTGTCAACATAACGACCAAGAGTTCCCAATATCCTCCATACTACATACATTGTAGGTGGTTCCCATGCAGAAAGGTAAAGTTTTTACTCCCCCTCCACCAACATTCACACTCCACGGCTTGTCCGAAACAACGGGTGCCGTCCAACTATCAACATTCCTGGGGGAGTTTTGTTTAAATTATTTGCGAATTTGTTTTTGACCTTTTGATTATAGGACTGGGCATCCCAGTTACCAGCCATTTTCTTGTGAATGATGAGCGGAGTCCACTCATCGTGGGAATAACCCACATAGCATGGAAGATACTGACAGCCCCTAGTCGCTACATGAGCGATTCGGGCATACAAAACATATTATTATTTGAAGGTTTAGAGTTTGGCACATGCAAATTTACTTGGATCGGCAGGTAAATACCGCATATAGGTAGACATGGTGGACACTCATGGAAGAAACTTAGTTCAAGGAATTTGGATGCACAAGCAGTATTCCCGCTTAGTACAGATATTTTGGCTAGCAAAGGATTCTAAATAGCAAGCACCACATGTTAGAGGATCCATAACAATATAACTTCTATACAAATATACCCAAGCATAACTCATTATGTTGTCTTCCTTGTCCAACTTCAACTAATTTGCTCAGGTTTGAAAATAATTAATGGGGCTCACAATCATAGAAGATGTCCAAGATAGTATATTTATATGTGAAATCTCTCTTCCTTTAATATTCTTCCATGAATTGTTCAAGTGACCAATATAATGTTTGCTAACCTTCAATAAATTTAACACCTCTACTTCTTATATGTGAAGTCATTACTCCCCATGGGAAAGGCATATGAAACAGATATAATTTCAGATTTATGACATTCAAATCATTCAACCATTTACTCATAGGATATAAGTGAAGACAAACTACTCCAAAAAGATATAAGTGAACATCAATGAGTAGTTAAATAATTATGTAGCTATGTGAAGACCCTCTCTCATTTAAGAATTTCAGATCTTGGTATTTTATTCAAACAGCAAGCAAAGCTAAAGAAAATCAAATGATGCTCCAAGCAAAACACATATCATGTGGTGAATAAAAATATAGCTCCAAGTAAAGTTACCGATGAACGAAGACGAAAGAGGGGATGCCATCCGGGGCATCCCCAAGCTTAGGCTTTTGGTTGTTCTTGAATATTACCTTGGGGTGCCTTGGGCATCCCCAAGCTTAGGCTCTTGCCACTCCTTATTCCATAGTCCATAGAATCTTCACCTAAAACTTGAAAACTTCACAACACAAAACTCAACAGAAAACTCGTAAGCTCCGTTAGCGAAACAAAACAAAACACCACTTCGAGGTACTGTAATGAACTCATTCTTTATTTATATTGGTGTTAAACCTACTTTATTCCAACTTCTCTATGGTTTACAAACTATTTTACTAGCCATAGAGTCATCAAAATAAGCAAACAACACACGAAAAACAGAATCTGTCAAAAAACAGAACAGTCTGTAGTAATCTGTAACTAACGCAAACTTCTGGAACTCATAAAAATCTACCAAAATAGGAAGACCTAGATAATTTGTTTATTGATCTACTGCAATTGGAATCAGTATTTTATCACGTTCTGGTGATTTTTAACAATTGTTTTCGTGAACAGAAAGTTTCTGGAATTTTCAGCAAGATCAAATAACTATGATCCAGGAAGATCCTATAGGTCTTACTTGGCACAAACACTAATTAAAACATAAAACCACATCTAACCAGAGGATAGATAGATTATTTATTCCTAAACAGACCTAAAAAGCAAAGAACTAAAATAAAATTGGGTTGCCTCCCAACAAGCGCTAACGTTTAACGCCCCTAGCTAGGCATGATGATTTCAATGATGCTCACATAAAAGATAAGAATTGAAACATAAAGCGAGCATCATGAAGAATATGACTAACACATTTAAGCCTAACCCACTTCCTATGCATAGGGATTTTGTGAGCAAACAACTTATGGGAACAATAATCAACTAGCATAGGAAGGCAAAACAAGCATAACTTCAAAACTTTAAGCACATAGAGAGGAAACTTGATATTATTGCAATTCCTACAAGCACATGTTCCTCCCTTATAATAATTTTCAGTAGCATCATGAATGAATTCAACAATATAACCAGCACCTAAAGCATTCTTTTCATGATCTACATGCATAGAATTTTACTACTCTCCACATAAGCAAAATTCTTCTCATTCGGAATAGTGGGAGTATCATAAGAGACTTGAATACTATAAATTGTTTCCACATTAAAAGAGTAATGTTCAGAAAAAGGGTAATCATAATCATGACAAGTTTTATAAATATGATCATCACTACTTTTTATAGCATAAGTTTCATCACAATAATCATCGCAAGTAGCAACTTTGTTCTCATCATAATCGATTGAAACCTCTTCCAAGAAGTGGACTCATCACTAAATAAAGTCATGACCTCTCCAAATCCACTTTCATAAATATTATAAGATTCAACATCCTCCAAAATAGTGGGATCATTACTTCCTAAAGTTGACACTCTTCCAAACCCACTTTCATCAATATAATCATCATAGGTAGAAGGCATGCTATCATCATAACAACTTTGCATATCAAAACATGGGAGGCTAAAAATATCATCTTCATTAAACGTAGCATCCCCAAGCTTGGGACAAACATTAATTTCAGCAAATATATTCTCAAATGTGTCATCCTCATCAAACATAGCATCCCCAAGCTTGGGCCTTTTCATATCATAAGCATAATCACTCTCATTATTAATAGTATGGATAGCACCAATAGTATAGCAATTATCATCATCACAATGAGTAGTAGGAGCAACATCATTTGGGAGGGATACCTTTTTACCTTTGCTTCTCCGTTTTTTCTTTTTCTTCTTCACATCATGTGCGGGTTTATCCCTCTTTTTGAGCTCCTTATTGATGAGATTGGTTGAATAGAAAGCTCCTCCTCGTTACCTGATTCATCATAAGAAATAATAGGAGGATATTGGGAAGTCTCTTCCCTTTCATTAGTGTTCTCTTCATCTTCTATTTGCTTTCTTTTCTTTATGTAATTGGCAATATAAGGATTTTCAATGCAATTCACTGCACAATACATATAAATTTCCTCTAGATCAAAATCAAGAAGTTTATCACGGGCAAATACTTGAAGATAGTTAGTTGTACGTTTCATTTCATCATAACCCATAAGCAAACTAAGTTCATTATGATGTGCAAGGGAAATCAAGTCACCACAATTTTTGGAAACGATTAGATCATGAAATAATTTGCATCGGATAGTTAAATGACCATGTTCATTGCAAATTTCACAAGTACGGCTAAGAAATTTAAATTTTCAGCACAAACATCTAGCCTTTTTTGCAACCATTTAGTTTCTAAGTACTTATGCCTCTTGCAAGATCTATATTCCCTAATTGGTGTGTACTAGCAAACTCTATGTATTCCACAAAAGTAGACATGCTTATAAGAGATATTTTCATCATGACTAGTGCAATCATCATTAGTACTATGGATATTCAAAGAGATCATACCAACAACATTGCAATCATGCTCATCATTCAAAGATTTAGTGCCAAACATTTTATAGACTTCTTCTAGCACTTGAGCACAATTTTCCTTTCCATCATTTTCACGAAAGATATTAAAAAAGTGAAGCATATGTGGCAAACTTAATTCCTTTTTTTTTTGTAGTTTTCTTTTATAGACTAAACTAGTGATAAAACAAGAAACTAAAAGATTCGGTTGCAAGATCTAAAGATATACCTTCAAGCACTAACCTCCCCGGCAATGGCGCTAGAAAAGAGCTTGATGTCTACTACACAACCTTCTTCTTATAGACGTTGTTGGGCCTCCAAGTGCAGAGGTTTGTAGGACAGTAGCAAATTTCCCTCAAGTGGATGACCTAAGGTTTATCAATCCGTGGGAGGCGTAGGATGAAGATGGTCTCTCTCAAACAACCTTGCAACCAAATAACAAAGAGTCTCTTGTGTCCCCAACACACCCAATACAGTGGTAAATTGTATAGGTGCACTAGTTCGGCGAAGAGATGGTGATACAAGTGCAATATGGATGATAGATATTGGTTTTTGTAATATGAAAATATAAAAACAGCAAGGTAACAAGTGGTAGAAGTGAGCGTAAACGGTATTGCAATGCTAGGAAACAAGGCCTAGGGTTCATACTTTCACTAGTGCAAGTTCTCTCAACAATAATAACATAATTGGATCATATAACTATTCCTCAACATGCAACAAAGAGTCACTCCAAAGTCACTAATAGCGGAGAACAAACGAAGAGATTATGGTAGGGTACGAAACCACCTCAAAGTTATCCTTTCTGATCGATCTATTCAAGAGTCCGTAGTAAAATAACACGAAGCTATTCTTTCCGTTCAATCTATCATAGAGTTCGTACTAGGATAACACCTTAAGACACAAATCAACCAAAACCCTAATGTCACCTAGATACTCCAATGTCACCTCAAGTATCCGTGGGTGTGATTGTACGATATGCATCACACAATCTCAGATTCATCTATTCAACCAACACAAAGAACTTCAAAGAGTGCCCCAAAGTTTCTACCAGAAAGTCAAGACGAAAACGTGTGCCAACCCCTATGCATAGGTTCATGGCCGGAACCCGCAAGTTGATCACCAAAACATACATCAAGTGGATCACGTGATATCCCATTGTCACCATAGATAAGCACGGCAAGACATACATCAAGTGTTCTCAAATCCTTAAAGACTCAATCCGATAAGATAACTTCAAAGGGAAAACTCAATCCATTACAAGAGAGTAGAGGGGGAGAAACATCATAAGATCCAACTATAATAGCAAAGCTCGCGATACATCAAGATCGTATCACCTCAAGAACACGAAAGAGAGATCAAACACATAGCTACTGGTACATACCCTCAGCCCCGAGGGTGAACTACTCCCTCCTCCTCATGGAGAGCGCCGGGATGATCAAGATGGCCACCGGTGACGGTTCCCCCTCCGGCAGGGTGCCGGAACAGGGTCCCGATTGGTTTTTGGTGGCTACAGAGGCTTGCGGCAGCGGAAGTCCCGATCTATTCTGTTCCCCGATGGTTTTAGGGTATATGGATAGATATAGGAGAAAGAAGTCGGTCAGGGAAGCCACGAGGGGCCCACGAGGGTGGAGGGCGCGCCCCCCTGCCGCGTGCCTTCCTCGTTGCTTCCCTTACGTACACTCCAAGTCTTCTGGATTGCTTCCGTTCCAAAAATAACTCTCCCGAAGGTTTCATTCCGTTTGGACTCCGTTTGATATTCCTTTTCTTCGAAACACTGAAGCAAGGAGAAAAACAGAAACTGACACTGGGCTAATAAGTTAGTCCCAAAAATAATATAAAAGTGCATAGTAAAGCCCATTAAACATCCAAGATGGATAATATAATAGCATGAATACTTCATAAATTATAGATACGTTGGAGACGTATCAGGGGGGCGGGGGGAGCTAAGGGTGAACCATGTTTCGGTCTGGGACGCGCTTGTTTTTAGCTTTTTTGAACAGATGGGACGCGCTTGTTTGAAATTTGGGGCAAGTACAAACTTTGCCCCCCTCTTAAATTTTGTACCTACTGCGGGTCGGGGGTAGGATGGTAATCCCAGGTGTCCCAAATAGTGGACGTGAGCGATTTCGGCCGCGCGCATGTGTGCTTAGGTAGCCATTGTGTATGAATGTTTTTTGGAGGCGATTGCGTGGCGTCTAGATGAAGCTAGAAACCTACGCCGGTTTAGACCTTTGGACATCGGGCTGGTAGGTTTCACGGGTCGGAGTTAGAAAAGTAATTTCCTTCTACTACCAAACATTGGTCTCAGGCGGTTTCGGGTGAGTAGAGGCTCTTTTGGCGCTTCATTCGAAATTTTGAAACAGAAGCATTCACGTTTAGAGTACTCTTTAACTTTGAGGATTGACCTAAATAGACAACGTTAAATTTGACCTTGTATGTTTGAAAACCTCATTAAATTATCCGCTTCTTTTTGAAATTTTGGCACTTGAAAATCCTATAACTACGATTATTTTGGAATGGAGGAGCTAAATTTGAATCTATTCTGTACACGACTATATATGCTATTATGTACAAAATCAGAGCAAAGATTAGTGCCCCCATAATTTAGGTATGATTTACAAATGCCATGATATCGAATTCAAATAATTGAATGGACTTCATGTTGAATTCGAATTTTTTAAACCACCTTAAGTTGAATTCAAATGTATGCTAGTTCATAGCTAGCTATTTATAATGTTCATTGTGTAACTTTCGTATGTATAAAGTGCTTTACATGCACAACATGAACTATACTCACGTTTATATTCGATTGCTATAGCGATGCATTGTCTGGAGTTCAAAATACTAACTATGTGGATCAATTATGTCGAATAATAACATAGACATGCTCAAATTCGATAGAATCTAGATGTCTGATGGATCAATGACCGTCCCTTACGCGAATTGCAAATATCATGATCCCATCCTAATATTTGGATACAATTTTTATCTTTAATCAATGTGTACATCAGTCTTTTACGTGTAGTTTCACTCTCCATCGGTGGTCTCTCACACATGCTCACACACTCTCTCCCAAGGTGTCTTTCTCGCAGACATGCTCTAAATATAACCCTCCCTCCCTCTCGTAACCATTTACGGCTGTTTTCACTAACCTTTATCACAAGCACTCTTCCTCTCACAAGCATACACACGCACAATCCCCATCGACCCTTTCTGTATACATAGACCTGCCTACGTGTCTCCTGTATGCACATTATCTGTAGGCCTATCTCTCACGCATTGTCTCACACCTCTCTTCCTAATCGACGAGTATGATTCTAGCAAAGCATTCTGTAGGATGCCCCTCAAATTTAGGTTGGATGAATAGTAATATTAGAGATAAGGGGTTACCTTAGTCCGAGGACCTAGGGTTACAAATCCTAGACGGCTTTGTCAGTGGACACAGAGTCCTTCACGATTCTGCTATCTTTGTCTTGTAGGACTAGTCATCCATGGCTCTCCCTAAATGCATCACGGGCCGACCAATGTGGCGCAGGACAGAACCGAACCAAGGGCCTCACCTCGACCCACCGGACCTGACGCGGTGACACACCCTCTGCCCCCAGGTCTAGTTATATTCTCACACCCACACATACCAACACAGACACCACACAAAAAAATTCTCCTCATGCCTCTATCCCCTCCCCCCTTGCATATACACACTCAAGGGAATCTCTCGCCGTGACATCATATTCGTCTCTCTCTCTAGACCTCTCTCATTTCTCGTGCTATCTCTCCTACGCCCCCTCCCCCCGCCGGCCCCTCTATCCATGCCTCTCTCGAATACTTAATACACACACATACGTCTCTAGGCCCTGCCAAATACATCAACTACACATTCACACATGTTACATCACGTACCCCATTGATCTAAAAAGCCCTCTCTTCACGTTTATTTCGCATACAACATTCCTTTTGAATAAAGTGTGGCCAAAAAATTATTTTAGAATTTCTACATATATACCACATTACAAAGTTATATGGAGGAGTATGAACGTTAATTTGCATTGCATGGTGCCCACAATGATATTTATTCTGCATTGTAAGTTTTTATATTTTTATACTATATATAAAGTTAGTCATAACAAAGAGAAACGAAGAGCATCTCTCTCTCCATCGCATACACCCCCTCTACGCCCCTTTCACGTATGCACACAAACTATCTCCAGGTCCTCTAAAAGTAATCCCCCAACACATTCACGAATGTTTCATATTTTGCGATATATGCAGTGACGATCATTGTATTTGAAGCGAAAGCACGATACATACATTGGACTTCAGAATCCACTCATTACGGTCACCATTTACATTTTGTGGTTATTATACAGTCACGGGCTCACCATACCGCTCTCTATTTGCTCAACGCACGACTAGTTGACCAGTTAAATGCTCCACGTTGCACCTCTACTGTTGCATCACATTATCTCACTACCACCGGGCCCACCTGTCGCCTCGTATCTACTCTACACTCTTATAAAAACAGAGTTGGTGATGATGGTGTGCCTGCCATCCTGCAATATAGGCCGTCCGATTTATATTTGACGGATAGGAAGGAAATTATGGCAATTTTGCAAAAAGGTACCCACACACCTCTCTACATTTGCAAACATGGCATTCCCTTGTTCATCCTTTTCTTTCACAAGATAAACTAGTCATACAATTGCATCTTGATATTACGTGCAACGCACAGGCATCTTGCTAGTAAGAATGAAAACAAACGATAAAAAAATATTGGACGGTGGTTCGAAGTCATGGCCCCGGGCACAGCGGACAAGGTGGCCTTGTATTGGTATGCTGAGCCATCTGTTTTAACACACAGGAGCTGGTGTGGTGATTATACACACACGCACGCATGCACACGAAATGCATGCACGCAACACTCACACTCACACATGCAGCCACGCACGCACGCAACACTCACACGTACACACGCAGCCACGCACGTACGCAACACTCACATGCACACATGCACGGATGCATGCACACACCACACGACCAACACACACTCTCACGCTCAAGTGCTCAACCTACACGTGCATGCACACACATCAGGCCCTGACAGACACATACACAACTAGGTGATTCCCGCGCACGGGTTGGAGTGTTGTCGCGCCTGCGTAAGTTTGTGTTTATGTGACCTTTTTCCTATGCGAACTGACAGGTGGGACCCACAAGGAACATGGTCAATTTAACTAGTCAACATGGTGCCATGCAGACTATTTGGCCGGTCAACAGAGTGCAATCCGATGCTGAACGGTGAGCACGTGACCGTATAATCACCGCAAAACGTATATAGTGACTGTAATGAGCGTATTCTGAAGTTCGGTGACCATATTACGCTTTTCTATCCGTAGGCCCTGCAAAACTACATCTCTACACGTTCTCGCATGTTACATCTAACAACCATGCAATATAGCACTACTACTACACTCTAACACAATAAATCATATGTGTTTTTAGTTTTACTAGATATCATATTATTACTTAATTATTCAGTTTGCATACATTAAAATTGCCTTTGAAATGTATGGCCAGTATCATCTACCGCACGGGAAAAATCCCGCCCTTTCCTGTTTAATCGAGTTTGTATTGATGGCTGGTGCGAAACATCAAAACTATAGTACTATACAGTACAAGTGACAGTTCACTGGGCCGCCGTGGGGTGTACTTCTCCGTCGTAAGAGTGGACGCTCGCTTTCATAAATGTTCTAGTCCTTTTCGCCGACATGTGGGACATCAAGCTACCGGGTCCACGTGCCATACCGAAATACAGTGCAGAGCAGCAGGGGTGAAGCACCCCAGTCATGGCGCCGGCGTAGTAATGAGCAATGAGGCGTCAAATCACAAAGTTGCACCTTTCCCGCAGTTAAGTTGGAGGGATGAAGTAATAATGCTAAAAAAAGAAGTTGGAGGGACGAAGCAACCATCATTTCACTCGTTGCTGAATCTGCTTCTCCCTCATCTTCTTCAAGTTAACCACGTGTTGCTTCTGCCGTTGTTCTGCCTGATGTGGGATGCGGATCGGCTTGGTAAAGCACTGACACGTGGGATCGCATGTTAGCAAACCGCCAAGCCAACGTCCTCTAAAAATAAGAAACCTCCCCCGCCATCCGCGCGGCAAAATCACCTCCTTTTGACTAATCTTGATTCTATAATTTTTTAGATCAATATAACTGAGATTCGTATAGATAGCACACAGGAGCAAAACCAAGTGGTACGGTTAAGGGCATCCACAATGTGTAGCCAAATGTGAAAATAGCTTTTGGCATCGATGGGAACCATTGTGGACGGTGTTGCCAAAGCCAAAAAGATGGAACCGAAGCTCCCTGATAGATTGATTGAAGCAATAGAAAAATGCAACGTCTCTCCTCTTTCTCCCGTGCTTGGACGCATGTACAGTATAGAGCACATAGTCTACTCCCCTGTCCCTTATATCTCAAATCACAAAGCAGTGAGGCCTCAAATCACAAAGCACGGACGAAGCAACCATCATTTCACTCTTTGCTGACTCCGCTTCTCCATCGTCTTCTTCAAGAAACCACCTCACCGCACTAAGCTGGACGGACGACGCTATTGTGTACTAGTAGTACTAGTACATTTACGCGTCCTTTTTTTACAGGACTTCCTAGATGCAAATAAGGTGGTTGTCTTGGCTTGCAGGCGACACTTGCGAACGACTTACCATGGTCTTCCTCAATGGTGTTCTCCGTCGAACGCACTTCGCTAAACCACAACGTTCGAGATATCATCGACATCACCGCAATGGGGAAGGAAGTCAAATAGTTACTACCACCATTTTTTGTACACAAGGCTAGTATATCAAAATTAAAATTTGCAAAAGGCCACTAACACTAATCGAGGCAAAATTGATGGGGTTTGCCTCCTACTAGCAACCAAGGACATTAATATACCCTTGCATGCATGCGGAAGTGAGAAGGTTGGTTTGCATGGCGCTGCATTAATCAAGCGATGAGGAGTGAGATGGTTAGCTCTTTGGGCTTTGGAGAAAAAATACGCATTAATTGACACGTTAAATGAGGATTTGTATTGATTAATCTCGCGAAGGAAAACCCCGCCTTTCTTTTTTAACACTAGTACTCCTAGTACGTACGTACTTATCCTGTTTGGGTCTAAGCCTTACATTGCCATACTTCGCCCCACATTTTTGCCAAGCTTGCCTAAAGTTTTCAAAATGAAAAGGAGGTACACTTGCGCACGGCTGTCGCGGTCGCACCGCACCCTCACACGGTCGCTCCTGCACGCCGCGGTCGCAGCGCACCCTCACACAGTCGCTCCTGCACGCCGCAAACCCAACCAAGGGAACGCATCCTCACTGACACGTGCTACCGCATGTGAACAAACCAAACTCAGCCATCCTACCACTGACACATAATTATCGTTCATAGAGTATGATTATCCAAGCGCATGTTGGGGAGGATCCGTAAGGCCCGTGCGGTGGTCTGTTGGGGAAGAAGAAGAGGTGAGGAAGAAGGGTTAGGAGATGTAGGATATTCATCCAACAGCCTGAAATGGTAGACTGCCCCTAATGATGAAAGTCAGGCGACTTGCATAACAATATATGTTTTTACACAGCAAAAGATCCCTAAAAACAACAACATAAAGAAAAACAATCACTACTCGCGGAACGAGACGGCCTCGTCGTCTTTGGCTGCCGGCGCGAACCAGCCACTACAAAAAAATACACTTCCGTGATGATATGTGTTTGTCACAGTAGGTCACGTTTTCTGTCATGCATGTACATCCATGACAAATTTATGACAGAATGAAGATAGGCATACCTGTGCTGTCGTAGAAGTGTTCCATGACATTACCAAAATTATCATCACGGAAGTGTCCACTTCCATGATGATAAATCGTGCGTCATAGAAGTGCTTTCGTCAAGGGTGACAGACACGTGGCATCCACCGTAACGGGACGCCGTTAAGCTATCGGGTCCGTTTTTGGATACGATAACCCGCTAACAGCCACGACCAATGCCGATTTTCCACGTGTAAAATTCTCATTGGCCGACGGAACCATGCATCAGCTCCGCGTTGGCACAGGTGTCACTCATCCAACGGTCGAGATGGGCATATGATATGTTGACACGTGGACGGGCCCAAAAGTGGCCCATAAAGTTTAAATTGGCTGGCCCAACTAAAGGCCCATAAGATTTAGCGGACCATAATGGGCCGGCCCAACTAAAGGCCCACAAGATTTTGCAGAACATAATGGGCAGGCCCAGCTAAAGGCCCACAAGATCTAGCGGACCACAATGGGCCAGCCCAGCTAAAGGCCCACAAGATTTTGCAGACCATAATGGGCCGGCCCAGCTAAAGGCCCAACATTCTCAGTTAAGGCCCGTACGGCTAGTGTCAAATCGGCCCGTCAACGGCCTGTCCTAAACTTGTCATCATCGCGGCCCATGGTCACTTCTGGCCCGTTAACAGTCCGCTAAGTATATGGGCCGAATTACGGCCCGGTGTATTTCCGGCCTGTTAAAGGTCCTGCTTCATTTGGGCCCATTTACAGGCCATTGAAACTTTCGGCCCATAAACGACCGTGAAGGATTTGGGTCATATTCGGCCATGTCTGACATTCGGCCTGTTAGAGGCCCACTATAGATTTGGGCCACTTTCGGCCTGTTGTGATTTTCGGCCTGTTAACGTCGGACGAAATCCATGGGCCATATGTGGCCCAACGTCACATCGGGCCCATTAACGGCCCATATAAAAATGACGATAATCTAGCCCGACCGAACTTCCGGCCTGTTAAAGGCCCGTGTATTAGGTCGGCGCATTTACGGCCCGTCCGAATTTCGGCCTGTGAAAGATCCGCATCGTAAATGGGCCACCATTTCGGCCTGCTAAGACCAGTGGGTTATTTGGCACAATCAGGGCCCAATCTCACTTTCGGTCTATTAAAGGCCCATGTTTTTTATGGGCTCGAGATATTTACACCTGTAAACGGCCTATTGTTACTGAGGGCCCAAATTATGTTTAGGCCTGTTAAAGGCCCACTATGGGCACAGGCCTACCAGAAAAATATGAAAGCTTATGCTGATTTAGGCCCAGATATTTTTAGTGGGCTACATGCAAATTTCGGCCCATAATCGTTTTTAGCCCAATTGGAATGGGCCCGACGAATGTTGGCATGTTGGGCTCCTACGAAGCTTTCGGCCGAATACATTACTAAGATAAACCTACACTATACAAAAATAGCGTCGTAATTACTGCAGCCTTTGGCAGCATCATAAATGTTGTATCACAACAAAATAAATTCCAACCATACAACAAAAGGCCTGTTGGCATAAAGTTTACAGTCCTTGCAGATAAAAGCACCATCAGATGTATAGAAGCACAGATCATTTGACCTGAGTGCTAATGTTTCAGGCTGTAGAATCTGATGGAGCAGCACGATCTTCACCTTTTTCCGCCATTGCTCTTGAACAACGAAGCGAATGTCTGATAGTCTGGTTTCAAAACCATTCATATCTTGACGACATTTGTCAACCACTATTCTTGTTTCCAAAACGACGTCCATTAGGGATTGGACTTGTGTCTGGAGCACAGATATATCACTCTGTCTAGCAGGAAGATTTTGTTCAGTAGGCGATTTGGACGAGGTTACCTTGACAACCAACCCAGAATTACGCAGGAAGGTGCTTTTTGCACTGTTAGTGGAGAGATACTGACGCACTGCAGCAAGAGGTGACATTGTGCCTGTGGTAGCCTCGTCACCTTCAGGTGGTTGTGGCTGTTCAATCATTTGTTCCATAGCTTCCTGAAAGTTTGAACTTGTAGATTAGTGTACCAGATAAGTTACTAATGAGACAAAAACAAACAAAGTAGGTTACACGTTTATACATAACTTATTTTGGTGAACTACTGTAATACATTAGCATGTATTGTAGTGCCAACTACATAATAAAATCACTTTCGGAACATATGTCCATGTAGCATGCCTACTGTATTGTCTATTTCCTCACATTCGTTGACATCTAAGGATAAAGAGACATGGTTTAAAGTAGGATGAACATAGTATGACATCATTCATATCATGGGCAAACAGATATAAAACAAACAGGCTATTTTATCATTGTGTGCGCACGTGAACATAACAACTAGATTACAGATCAAGACCAAAAGAATATCCTTCATCTCTTTTAAACCATGTAAGGTGAAATGATACGTTAAGACAACTGTGTATAAAAGTGAACAGAGTAACTGACATTGGCTGCAAACCAAGTAGTTAAATGAACACATCACAGTACCAATCAGTTCAAAGGCAGGAGGAGTAAGGACTTACAACAGCGGCTTGAACTGGTGTGCTCATGCCCTTCATCTTGCTGGTGTGGCAATCCTTGAAGATTTGCACTGCATTCGGTTCAGGTTCTTTTTGGTCCGCACAGGCTTTCCTCTGTATTTGGAACAAGTCAATATAGATACGATAATATGGCACAGAAAAAAGAAGGAAGTAGCAGCTATTTACAAGAGCCTCGCAGTGTGCAATATAGCTACGAGATCCTGTTGTCTGTTGGAATTTCACTTTAGAACGGTTGGTCTTGTTCTTCAAACAGTTAGCCTAGAAGAAGATACACTTGTAAGGCACATACATAAATACAAGTTCAATATGTGGTCTGATCAAATACATATAGCCTACCTGATACTTTGGATCAGACCAGTGTTTAACGAGGGCTGTCCAGTCTTCATCTGTAATATATTCCACTGGAGATGTTTGGGCGATTTCATTGTTAGCCTTGCCTTCAAAGTGAGATTTTCTAAGGTGGTACCGATACTGTCGCAGAGCAGACTGAAAAACATGAGTGCATGCTTGTTTAGTTGCATCATCTTTCGGATCCAACTTGAACCTCATCTGTTGAAAAAAGAATGTGAGTCTTATTAGGAGGAAGCTAGAAAGTATGGGACAGAGCAAGACAATATTACTAATTGCGATGAATAACATTACTTACGGATAAATGGTCAAGGAAGGTGTTAAACTGGGTATTGTCTTTCTCATTCCTGTACTGGATCCACGTTGGGAGGATACGTGCATGACACCTAACGGCAACGGCTGCCTCTGATACTAACTTGGCTGACTCTGTAGCATCACGTGGCCTTTTTAAACCTGCCTCAAAATGGATCTCCATTCTTCCTCCTTTAGATTTTGTTAATCTGTCAAGCATTATCCCTGATGTCTGTTTCCGCTTGCGTCGTGGTGCTAGTTCAACAACGAATATGGAAAGTGTTAGTGTACATCAAACTGTGAGAGTACATATAAAGGAGCATGCAACTGCAACTTGACTCGGTCAGGTACCGTCTTGGTGTTGATGCTCATGAGGTTCATCTGATCTTGCCAAGTCCTGTTGTGTCAGCAGTGCTTCGGAAGTAGTGTTAGGTGTGAAGGCAGCTTGGGAACTGGCCAGTTCCGGAGCAAACGAACGAGTAACTCGTTGAGATGCTGGTACAGTTGAAGCGGATGCTGCAGCTGGTGGAGCAGGTGATACTGTGTTTGTAGATTTAGCCGGTGGACTTGGACCTTCTACTGCACTATAAGTACCAGCAGAATCTGGACGGCAGATCCTTTTCCGTTTCACCCGACGAGTAACACCACTCCCTACTATATTATTTTCCTTGCTCTTTTTTGACTTTGCCATGTCAAGCCGTACCCACAACACAAAAGAATAAAATCGCTCTTCAGAACTCATTGATGCATGATACAGACAAGCAATACTTTGATGTAAGACAACCGTATGAGGATGGAATATGTAAGAAAAACAGGACGGCATGACATATTCACAGCTACGATGTGTAAACTAAGCAGAAGGATTTTCAAGAAAATAGAAGTAATGCAAGCTAGACACCATATGAAAGATGCAACCAATATTACTCTGCCAAGTTAAAAGTGTCTTGTCATAAGTGGCAATTCGAAAAATTAGAAGCAGTACAACGTAGAAATCAATGCAAGATGCAACCACTATCAAACTGCCATGTTAAAAGTGTCCAATCATGAGTGACTGATGCGGGATACACAACAGCAGTACTTTGATGTAAGAACATGGTATGATAGATAGATGCAGTGTATTCTAGACACAGAACGCCATGTCATATGCACATGTATAACGTATGAACTCAGCAGGTGCAATTTAATCAAAATAGAAGAAATACAGGCTAGACAACATATGCAACATGAAACCAATTATCACACTGTCAACTTAGAGCAAGCACCTGCGATGGTGGAGTACGGGAGATGAACTCATCATGTAGACTTGGGACTTCAACTTCATTAGCAGTAGCAGTGGCAAATCTAGAGAGTCTCTGTTTGCGTCGGTGCGGAGGACCACCAACATCCCCTAACTTACTCTTTTCCTTCCTATTTTCTGATATTGCCTTATGAAGTCAAAACCACAAGAAGATGAATAAAATTAGCTCTGCATAACTGGTTGATGCATGATACAGACGAACACTACTTTGATGTAAGGCAAGCGCAGGATAGGAGGATGGAATATATACAAAAAAGACAGCGTTTCATATTCACACGTACGATAGGAGGATGGAATATGTATGAAAAAACAGTAAGCGGAAGGCATTTCAACAAAATTAGAAGAAATGAAAGCTAGGCACCATATGAACATGCAACCAATATCACTCTATCAGGTAAAAAGTGTCTCGTCGTAAGTGCCATTTCAAGAAATTAGAAGCAGTACAAGCTAGAAGACAATGCAAGATGCAACCTACATCACAGTCCCAAGTTAAATGTGTCTTATGGGTAAGTGATCGTTGCAGGTATAAGTTGTAAGCTACGCAGATGCAATTCAACATAATCAGAAGCAATACAAACTAGACATCATACGGAAAACGCAACCACATATAACAGTTCCAAGTTAGAGCAAGCACCTGTGATGGTGGAGTAGGGGAGATGTGCTCATCATGTACACGTATGTTCTAGAAACAGGAACACGTGTCATATTCACAGGCATTATGTGTAAAGTAAGCAGATGCAATTCAACAAAGTTAGAAGCAATACAAGCTAGACATCATACGCAACATGCAACCACATATAATAGTGCCAAGTTAGAGCAAGCACCTGTGATGGTGGAGTAGGGGAGATGTGCTCATCATGTACACGTATGTTCTAGAAACAGGAACACGTGTCATATTCACAGGCATTATGTGTAAAGTAAGCAGATGCAATTCAACAAAGTTAGAAGCAATACAAGCTAGACATCATACGCAACATGCAACCACATATAATAGTGCCAAGTTAGAGCAAGCACCTGTGATGGTGGAGTAGGGGAGATGTGCTCATCATCTACACAGCTACGTTGACTGTCTAGCCTTGCGTTGTCTTGCGAATCTTGTTGGGAGGATGGCGGAGTAGAATCTGTAGAGAACCTCCGTTTCAGTTGCTCGGAAGGACCACCATCATCCAATGCCTTGCCAATTTCCTTCAGCTTTATTGATTTTGCATTGTGAGGTCAAACCGACAAGAAAAAGGAATATAATTCGCTCTTCAGAACTCATTCATGCATGATACTGACGAACACTACTCTGATGAAAGGCAAAGTCATGATACGAGGATGGAATATGTACGAAAAAATGGACGGCTTGACATATTCACACCTATGATGTGGTAACTAAGCAGAAGGCACTTCAACAAATTAGAAGCACTGCAAACTAGACACCATATGAAAGGTGCAATCAATATCACTCTGCCAAGTTAAAACTGTCTCGTCATAGGTGGCGTTCATCAAACTAGAAGCAATACATGCTAGAAATCATATTCAAGACGCAAACCAATATCACACTGCCAACTTAAAGGTGTTCCATCATAAGTGACTGATGCAGGATACACAAGAAGAGTAGTTTCATGTAAGAACATGGTGTGATAGACAGATATAGTATGTACCAAAAACAGGAAAGCGTGTCATATTCACACGTATCATGTGTAAGCTAAGCAGATGCAGTTTACACTAATTAGGAGCAATACAAGCTAGACACCATATGCAACATGCAACCAGATATCACACTGCCAAGTTAGAGCAAGCACCTTGGATGGTGGAGTAGGGGAGCGGAGACTTGGACCTTGTAATGCACTATCAGTACAAGGAGAATCGGTACAGATGCTCCGTTTACGTTGCTGCAGAGGACCACCATCATCGCCTTCCTTACTCTTTTCCTTCCTCTTTCTTGATTTTGCCTTGTCAAGTCAAACCCACAAGAAAAAGGAATAAAATTTGCTCTTCAGAACTCATTGATGCATGATACTGACGAACACTACTCTGATGAAAGGCAAAGTCATGATACGAGGATGGAATATGTACGAAAAAATGGACGGCTTGACATATTCACACCTATGATGTGGTAACTAAGCAGAAGGCACTTCAACAAATTAGAAGCACTGCAAACTAGACACCATATGAAAGGTGCAATCAATATCACTCTGCCAAGTTAAAACTGTCTCGTCATAGGTGGCGTTCATCAAACTAGAAGCAATACATGCTAGAAATCATATTCAAGACGCAAACCAATATCACACTGCCAACTTAAAGGTGTTCCATCATAAGTGACTGATGCAGGATACACAAGAAGAGTAGTTTCATGTAAGAACATGGTGTGATAGACAGATATAGTATGTACCAAAAACAGGAAAGCGTGTCATATTCACACGTATCATGTGTAAGCTAAGCAGATGCAGTTTACACTAATTAGGAGCAATACAAGCTAGACACCATATGCAACATGCAACCAGATATCACACTGCCAAGTTAGAGCAAGCACCTTGGATGGTGGAGTAGGGGAGCGGAGACTTGGACCTTGTAATGCACTATCAGTACAAGGAGAATCGGTACAGATGCTCCGTTTACGTTGCTGCAGAGGACCACCATCATCGCCTTCCTTACTCTTTTCCTTCCTCTTTCTTGATTTTGCCTTGTCAAGTCAAACCCACAAGAAAAAGGAATAAAATTTGCTCTTCAGAACTCATTGATGCATGATACTGACGAACACTACTTTCATGTAAGGCAGCCGCATGATAGGAGGATGGAATATGTATGAAAAACAGGACGGCGTGACATATTGACATGTATGATGTATAAAGTGTAAACTAAGCACAAGGTGCTTGAACTTGTTAGAATCAATGCAAGCTAGAAACCATATGAAAGATGAAACCAATATCACTCTGCCAAATTAAAAGGGTGCCCTAACAAATGTATTTGACCAAATTAGAAGCAATACATGGCAACAGGCTAGAAATAATATGCAATATGCAACGAATAAAGGTGACTCATCGTAAGTGATTGATGCAGGATACAGAAGAGAGGTAGTTTCATGTAAGAACAAGGTTAACACATAGATGTAGTGTGTACCAAAAATAGGAAGGCATGTCATATTCACAGGTATAATGTGTAAACTAAGCAGATGCAATTTACCCTAATTAGAAGCATTACAAGCTAGACACCGTATGCAACATGCAACCACATATCACACTGCGAAGTTAGAGCAAGCACCTGTGATGGTGGTGTGGGGGAATTGCGGTCATCAACTAGAGAGCTACGTTGACTATCTTCATTTAGCCTTGCTGTTTCTTGAGAATCATGTGGGGAGGATGACACTGCACTCTTTAAACGAGTATGGCGTCTCACAGTAACCCACTCGGGTGACTGTCTCATCATAAGTGATTGACGAGGGATACAAAAGAGCATTAGTTTGATGTACGAACATGGTTAATAGACATATGTAGTATGTATCAAAAACAGGAAGGCATGTCATTATCAAAGGTATAATGTGTAAAGTAAGCAGATGCAATTTAACCAAATTGGAAGCAATACAAGCTAGACACCATATGCAACATGCAACCACATTTGACAGCGCGAAGTTAAAGCAAGCACCTGGGATGGTTGTGTGTGGCAATTGAGATCATCAACTGCAGAGCTACGTTTACTGTCTCCAACTGCTGACACTGCATCCTTTAGAGCGCTGAAACGCTTAGTGCTTATCTTCGAATTACACTGGAGCGACTTCTGTCTTTTCTTTTCAGCATTCATCAACACTGCGTCAGAGTCTGAAATACCCATGCATAAAAAACAATAGTGTGAGTATGGGTGAAGTGTGTGCACAATTAGTACAGTGTAAAGGTAGCAGATAGCAGGTCGGTGAGAAATAAATGACGGGAGACATATGATAGCTCTACAACATGCATGGCACACTAAATTACTACAGGATTCTATGAAAATAACATTCGACTGAAAACAAATAGGTCAGTCCATTTTTTCTGCACCGTCCGATGTACAAAGAACGGGCAGATCGCCTTCATCTACCTCCAGCCAGTCAGTGTTGACGATCTTCCTCGAAACGGCAGCGACCACCGGCCCAGTCCCCTGCCTGCGCCCTCCCCTCGACCTCACCGCACCGCCGTGCTTGGCACCGCCCCCGGCCATCCATTCAAGCCCCGCCGACCTCCAGATCGGGCGCAAGCAGCTCCTGCGCCCCACACCCCTATGATAGACACCGATGCGCCGCTTCCCCGGCGAACAGGCGGACTAGGTGCTCCGCGCGCCTAAGCGGGTGCTGCTTCTTTTAATTGCGGTTCGACTGACCCTGAATTGAAATCCAGGCGGGCT
The DNA here is from genome assembly GCF_018294505.1 of Triticum aestivum. Taxonomy (NCBI): domain Eukaryota; kingdom Viridiplantae; phylum Streptophyta; class Magnoliopsida; order Poales; family Poaceae; genus Triticum; species Triticum aestivum. The sequence continues at coordinate 246,520,776 of NC_057802.1, read as the reverse complement.
ACTGACCTCTAGCAAAGGTGAAATAGTAAAGGGAGGAAACCTTGTGCATTTAGTATCACGAAGAAGATGCAGTAAGAAGCGCTCAACTAGTTTCTTTCGTGGGATGAATACGGTGTGAGCAGAGACGTAAGGTTTGCACGAATAAGGGAAGAGGAGTACCTCTTTCTGCTGGCAGTGCTGTGTCCTCCTTCTGTTTTTCCAACGATCTTCTTGTGGTTCGCTGGAAACGAGAAGTTGTGGAGGACGGTGCAGCCTTGGACGAACCCATGGCCAAGTTGTTGAGTGTGGTGCGGTGGCCGTCTGTCGGCGGCGGGGAAGCAGATCCGAGGCGGCGAACGACGGCGTAGCGGGAACAGCTCCGGTGCGGTGGACGGTTGCGACAGTGGAGCGGCAGCAGTGAGGCGCAGGACGGCGTGGTCGGAGTAGTTCTGGTACGGCGCACGTCGGCGTCGGCGTCGTGGAGGCAGCTCTACCTCGGCTTCAGCTGCTAAGTCCTTGAGGGCGTTGCGGTTGCGGTTGCGTTGGACGACGACGTCGGGGTACCGGCTCCGGCGTGATGGAGGAGGGCGGCGGTGGATTGGGCGCTATGGGGTGGAGGACGGAGGAGGCTGGGGTTTCGCGGCTGGTGGAGAGGGCGTTTTGGCGCCCACGGAGTATGAATGGGGAAACGGAGGGAGGCGGGGAACTAAGGGGGAACAATGTTTCGGTTTGGGACGCGCTTGTTTGAAATTTGGGGAAAGTTACAAACTTTGCCCCCATCTAAAATTTCGGACATATTGCGGGTTGGGGGTAGGACAGTAATCTCAGGTGTCCCAAATGTGGGCGGGATAGATTTCGGCCGAGCGCATGGGTGTTTAGGCGCCCACGGCGTATGAATGCTTCTCGGAGGCGGTTGAGACTGGCGTCTTGGTGAAGTTACAAACCTACCCCGGTTTAGACCTTTGGACATCGGGCCGATAGGCTACACGGGCCAGAGTCAGGACAGTAATTTCCTACCACCAAACATTAGTCTCGCGCGGTTTCGGGTGACCAGAGGCCTATTTGGCGCTTCGTTCAATATTTGGGAGCAGAAGCATTAACGTTTTCGGTTCTCTTGAATTGAACATTCAGGATTTGTCAAACTTCACAAATCTTTACTCTTGAAAATCCTAAAGCTACGATTATTTTGGAATGGAGGTGGTACATTTGAATATACATTGTACACGAGTATATATTAAAAAATATGCAACTTACCTCAGTTCATGCATGGTTCCAGATATAATCTCCTTGGTTGCAAAAAAAAGTTAGACATGCGTATGAATATATATAGCATGTTCAAACGCACAACAAAGATTGATGCCCCCTTTTACATCTGATTTACAAATGCCATTATCTCGGGTTCAAATAGATGAATGCACTTCCTATGAATTCGAATCTTCGAAACCCCCTTTATGTTGAATTCGACATGTATTCTATTTCGTAGCTAGCAATTTGGAATGTATCCATGCAAGTGACAAATGTATAAAGTGCTTCACACTAACAACATGGAGTGCACTAATTAATGTTTATATATGAATTGCAAAAGCATCCATTGCCTGTATTTCAAACCGCTCTCACTCTATGGATCGATAATATGAAATAAACACATGCACATGCTAGAATTCAATAGAGTATGGGTGTCTGATAGACCGATTTTCGTCCATACGCAATTTGCAAAATTCATGATCTCATCCAAAAATAATAATGCCATTTATATTTTAATTTAATGCGTAGAACCGCCTTTTACACGTAGATGCACTATGCCTCGGCCCGTTCTCACAAACGCGCTATATATCTCTCTATCTACCGCATAAGTGCACACACTTTATATGCATCGGCATTTCTCTTTCACACATGCTCACAATCTCTCTCGGGGTGTCGGGGAGTCTCACGCACATGCTCTCTCTGTATCTCTCTCTCTCTCTCTTTCTGACTACTATGTACCACTCTTTTCACTAATCTCAGTTGGAAAACACTATTTCTCTCACATGCATATATACACACGCACGGTCTCTACTAGCCCTCTATACGCACATATATGTGCCTACGTGTCTCCCGCACGCACATTATCTTTAGGCCTCTCTCGCACACATTGCCCCCCCCCAGACACACCTCTCTCTTAGTAGTTGGCAGATATGATTCCATCATATCATTCGGTAGGATATCCCTGACTGTTAGGCTGGATGGTAATACGAGGCAAAGTTTTACCCTAGTTCGGACCCTTGCAGTTGAGGAAAAAGCCTACTCCTGGTACTGTATATTAGTGATAGGGGTGTGTACAAAGTACACGTGAATACCAGGCATTGTGCGTGTGTGTATACTATCGACGAACTAGCCCCCAAGCTTCTATAACATACTGGGGGCCTAGGGTTACAAATCATATATAGTCGGCTTATCACCAGTGGGGATAGAGTCCTCCGCGACTCTGGTAGCTAGCTTCGTGTTGTACGCCGAGTCCTCCACATGGGTCTTCGTATAACGCGTCTCGATCCAACCTATGTGGCGTAGGATGGAACCGACCCATGAGTCCTCATGTTGACCCACCACAACTAGAAATGATGTGCCCACCACACCACACACGCAATCGGCCACTAAGAAAATAAGCATATACAATAGTACAATGTTATACATGAAAGTTAATTGCATGGTGCATCCAAAAATATTTGTTCTGCATTGTGAATGTTTATATATTCTCCTAAAATATTAGTCACGGGAAAGAGAAACGAAGGGCATATCTCTCCTTGTCTCCACCGGACATCCCCTCTTTCTACACCACTTTCACGTACGCACACAAACTATCTCTCGGCCCTCTAAAAGTATGCATGCCCACGACACATTCACGCATGACGGTCACTGTATTTCAAGCTAAAGCACTATACGGTCACTGGAGTTCAGAATATGCTCATTACGGTCACCGTATACATTCTCGTGGTGATCATACGGTATCTAGCTCACGATACGTCTCCGTATTTTCTTGATGACACTGACGGACTTTGCATTTGATGCGTGCTCCGTATTTTGTTGACGACACTTACGGTCATTGTATTTGAAGCGAAAGCACGATATGGTCACTGGACTTCAGAATAAGCTCATCACGGTCACCACATACATTTTGTCGTGCTAACCAACATGTGGTTGGATGGTTAGGAGGACAGTGGTTTCTCGAGCCCACCAGGGTTAAAGTCCCGGTGCTCGCATTTATCCTGGGTTAATTTCAGTATTTTCCGGCGATGTGCGTTCAGTGGGAGGAGACGTTCCACTCGACTACGAGGCACCTATGGTGACTTCGTAAAATCTCAAGATCATATGCTGGCTCACTCTCTCGAAGGTGCTCATAGGGGTAGGGTCTGCGTGTGTGCGCTTATAGCGGTGAGTGCTTGCGCGTATATATGAGCCCTTGCGTCTGTACCGTGTTAAAAAATACATGTCATGATTATACGGTCACTGGCTCACCCGTACAACTCCGTATTTTGTTGATGACACAATCAATTGACCAGTCAAACGTTCCACGTGGCGCAACTAGTGTTGCACCATCGGGGCGCGTAACCGTGGGGCCCACCTGTCAGCCCGTATATGAAAGAAAGAAATGGTAGTTTGAGTCTGTACTGTGTTAATAAAATACATTTTAGGGTGATCATACGGTCACTGGCTCACCATACAGCTCGGTAATTTGTTGATGACACGATCAATTGACCAGTCAAACGGTCCACATTCAGCAGCGCACATTACCATAGGGCCCACCCGTCAGCGCGTATATGAAGGACATAAATGGTAATAAATTAGTGGTCGGTGGGTACTCGAAGTCGTGAGACCTCTGGTTGGCAGTCGCCGGCGGTGGGGGGCGCGTTGATTGGGCGGTAGGGTGGAGATCGCCGGAGAAAAAGCTCGGCGCGGGGGGGGGGGGCTAGAGGGATGGCCGGTGCGGCGGCGGACCGGCGGTGGGGAGTGGTTTCGGGGGGCGGGCGGCTCGCGGCGCGGGCCGGCCGAGGCGGCGGGGGCCGGCGGTTCGGCCGGTGGTGGCTGGCGGCTCAGGGGGGTGGAGTTTGATGATAAACTGTAGGCCCTTGATTTCGTATCCAACGGCTGGAAAATCTAATGACCAGTGATGAAAAAGGCAGTCGACTGACGTGTAGCCTCACCCCGCACGTACACATGCACGCACGCATGCAGGCGTGCAACACTGACACGTACACATAACGAACACACACACACATGCAGGCGTGCAACACTGACACGTACACATGCACTCATGAACACACGCACGTACGCACACATGCATGCAACACTGAAACATACCCTTGCGCGCACGCAACACTCGCACGCATGCGTGCACACAGCACACGACGCAAGACACACGCTCAACCTATATGTGCATGCACCCTTTGTTAAGGACATGGATTGTTACGGGTATTAATCAATCTTATCTGTGATAAGCAGAACATTGATGTTTGCAGCGGTCTTTATGAATCACAACGTATCGAATGGGCTATCAACATAGTAGGCTTATCTACATGAAAAGGATGACGTCACACTCAATGAACAATCATCGGTTTATGGAATGCCCGCTTCTGACCGCCCTGGCCCACCAAAGGTTCCTCTGATGTGCGCTGCCTGCGTTGGGTCACTGACATGCAGGCCATGTACCCAAAAAGCCCACACGTCAGTGGAAGAATGGCGATGTGTCCTATGTCAGAGTCGAGGGCGCCACTCGCTGCACACCCGACTGAACACGCCTCCTTGCCGCATTCAAACGCCTCCATGAAACCCGCCCGTGTGGAAGCCGAGAAACCCACTCTAGACACACGTCCGTTCATGACCGGGCCGGCTTTAAACGCAACGCCGGCTGAGCTCCTCCCGTCTACCGTCTAGTTAATCTCCTATTTAAACGAGGCCAAATGCCGGCCAAGAATCGCACACCTCCGCCGCTCCCCTATCTCCTCCTTCACCATTTTGTCCACTCTTACAATTGCTTACGAAGAGTAGTTATTCCGCACAAGCCATTTGTCTAGGTTTCTATCTCTCACACACACCCACGTAGGTGGGGGGCGTGCATGAAGAGAAGAGGTGCACACATAGCGCACGTACTCCCGTCTCTTTCCCAACAACACCCACACGGGTACACGGTGGAGCTCATTTCTGTACGAAAAGGCAGCCCACGTGGTAATTTGACCGTGTACTGGTTGTCCAGTTGGTGGAGGGAGGATCGTCTACCACGGGTGAACAAACAAATTGCGACCTGATGCGTTATGTTAAAAAAGAGGCAAACCATGTGGGGCCTACCTTAGAGGCAAGGCTCTATACTCTGGAGTACTTTTGATGTGTCCCGTCAACTCTCAGAACAAGGAGAAGCTTGCTTAGTACGCCGTCTCCCCCGCCCACGGGCGCGGTGGCTCGCAGGATGAGGTGAAGCTTGCTTACTAGTAGTAGTACTGTACGCCTTACGCCCGCTCCCTCGCCCACGTGCGCGGTGCCTCGCAGGACGAGGTGAAAATTTTACTACTCCCTCCGTTTACTCCTCGTCCCTACTACCTTGGTTAGAGAGATTATCATATTGTTTGGAATATATATGTCCTTTAGTACTCCCTCCATTTACTTATACAAGGCCACTATAAAAAAATACATTTTGCATCTATACAAGGCCACAAATAGTAATCGAGACAAAAGTTACTACTCCCTCCTTTCCAGTTTATGGCTCAATTTCAAAATCTCTCCAACCAAGGTAGACGGTGAGTGGTCGAATTAATTTCGTACTCCTAGTTTGCACAAGTAATTAGTACGCTCATTTTTCTCAAGAAGTTATGTTTACCGAGGCATTAATTAGAACGAATGCATGAATGACCACTAAATTTCCATGAACTTCTACATGCATTGGTGAGTTTTCTCTTGACACTGCTTGCATCGGGTGATCTAACGCACCTCGAAATCAAACATGTGATGGTACTACTACTAGTAGTAGAATTGAGACTTATAAAACGGAAAAACGAATGTTTTTAGATGAGCCCTATAAACCCTAGTGGGTACGTACTCCGTAAAATCAGATTTTCCCAAAACTAAGTTGCTCAACCTTTATTTGCTTGTTTCCCTTCCTGCCTCCTTGCCTCGAACAGACTATGCCAAATTCCCTTGCCTGCCACACGGGAAAAGTCCCGCCCTCGCCTTTTTTAGTCCGGGTTTGTATTGATGGATCGCGCGAAGCAGCAAAAACCCAAGCCGTGTCTTGTACTCCTCCGTCGACGCTCGCTTTCATGAATTATGTACTTCCTGTCGCTGACATGTGGGACATATAAGCAACTGGGTCGACGTGTCAAGCACCAAATAACAATGCAGAACAACAGGGGGACGCACCCCAGTCGTACCGCCCCACTAGTAGTAGTAATGAGCAATGAGACGTCAAATCACAATGCTGCACTTTCCCAGACGGACGAAACAACCATTATTTCACACTGCGGTTCGCCATCATCTCAAACCATGTAGTATTGCTTCTGCCTCAAGAGGGACACGCGCATCGCCTTGGTACATCATGACACGTGGGACCGCATGATAGGACATGCTCCCCCGCCAATCGCTCGGTAAAATCACCTCATTTTTACTACTATACTTCCTCCGTATCGGTTTACTCGAGTATGTGATGAACAGTATATGTTTAGAAACAACATCCGCTTAATAATCCAATGATATACTTTTTGTGACATAGTAACTCAGATTTAGTTAGTCAAATGGATGACCCAGAACTACGTTCACGCCCTATAAACCGAGACGTCTAAAAAAACAAGACGGAGAGGGTAGTTCAATACGTATCTTTTTAGATCAATATAGTCGGGATTCACCAAGGAGCAAAACCAAGTGGTAGGCTGCACCTGTTGTGTTGGCGTAGCGACTCAAGCAGGGTCAGTCCGCACACGAAATGGCGACACACTTAACAGGACCCCTTTGGCCGACATGTGGCTCATCCACCGTCTTGTTCCACGTGTGATGCACCAAATTACAGTTCAGAGCAGCGGTTGGAATTGGAGGCACCCCGGTCGTAGCACCGCAGTAGTAGAAAATGAGCGATGAGGGGTCAAATCACAAAGCTCCACCTTTCCCGCATTAAGCTGGACGGACGAAGCAACCATCATTTCACTCTAGGGCGCAAGAGCATAAAGAAAAGAGAAAACCAATGATGCGTGCGGCAGCTACCTAGGGCACCCTAGGGTAGGGGTCTCCACTACAGATCATTTTTTTGAAAGCGCCTCCACTACAAATCGGCTTCTCCCTCGTCCTCTTGAAGAAAACCGATGATGCGTGCGGCGGTAGGGTTTGTAGGAGTACTACTAGGGCGTGCGGGGCCACGTCGTAGTAAACGGGAGAGGGATTGAGTTCGAGTCGACGCCTTAAATATGTGTGGGCCGCTTGGTTTTAGGGGAACGAGGCAGCATTTTGGGTTCGGGGACCAGTGGAGATATAGTACGTACAAAAAATTGTGGACGTAGGTTCGACCGAAAGGCAATGATGCATGGGCCCTGCATTTTGATATACCCGGGGCCGCGTGAAATTTGCTACTCTACTCAAAACTAGTAAGGTACACATGCATTGAACGCATGAGATTTCGAAACCAAATTATGAATAAATACACACTATAGCATGTAAAGCTTTGAGTCATATATGCATGATGTAGATGTTCGTTTAGTTCTTATAGTTCATCTCATTCAAAATCAATTAGTTTTATAAAAATGTTAAGATTCATGGGGTTGTGCATTGTAAAGCATAAAGTAAAAAACAAATAATGGCAATTCATTTAGAAAAAAATCAATTATGATACGGAAGATTCTAGAACAAAGGAGAAGTGCTTGTGTTTTGAGGTTTGTGCATTATGCTTAAGTTCAACCATGGAGTCTTCTAAATTGTACATGTGGCAGATCTGGTGGAATGTTGATGATATCCAACGGCCAGTAGTGCTCGGATTTGCCATCTCTGCACTGTCGGATTAGCTTCATCCAGCGACCATCTTTCAAGTTATTCGCACACTATATAGTTCTTGTGCCATAGTTGCATGTCTTGGAAAAAAGCTACTAGTGGGTTGTACTAGCTATTTAGGAATAGAAGATGTATACATGGAAGTTGTAGGGAAAGAGATGACATGGAGTATCTCAATTCCTATGAGTAGGGATTGGAAAAGAGATGTCATTTGGTTGACATCATAGGAACTTTTCTATTGAATCTAGAGATGACATGTATCTCAATTCCTATGAGGAGGGATTAGAAAAGAGATGTAATTTGGTTCATATCATAGGAACTTTTCTATTGAATATACGCTAATGTTTATTTTCCTTTGAAATTATGGGAGTATAGGAATCCATTCATATGAACCAAGTGGCTCTAAAGCTATAGAAATGATATCATGTTTATTTCCTTTGAAATGTGGAGTATATGAATCTATTCCTATGAACCAATTGGCTCTAAAGGAAAAAAATCCTATAAAAATCATATCGTATAGAGTTCCTATGATATTCCTCCACACCAAAGGATGGTTGAAATTGCTGCAGGTGATACGATAGTCTTTCTTTGTAGACTCCTCCCCCATCTTTATAGTTACCTCTCAAAGATGAATGAAATGATATATACAGGGTATTCTACATGTGCAATTTGGTACACGAAAACTCGGTAAAAGTTTGCGAGGTTCGAATTTTCAATTAAGCTATATGCATTGCATTTTGGAATGGAGGGAGCATACGGCAGTTGCTAACACTCACGTGGAAGATTTTTGTGTAGGAGGAGTGGCTGTTCTGTTAAATGACACGGCAAAACTGACACTGTCAGATGCCGATCTAACGGTTCTTACAGCGTTCGTCAGGAAAAGGCTTGTGGCGAACGTTTGTCGGATAATGAGTTACGGACACATGCATTGCATTGATATGTGCCCCCCTCTATCTCACGCACACGCACCCTCGCGAGTCCTCTCACACCCACTGTCTATCTGCAGGTAGACGTCACACACATATGTGCTCTTCACACCCTACCCTCAAAACTTTTAAAGGACAAAAGACGCCACGCACATTTTATTTTAGCTCACACGTCACACCCTTATACTATTACTCTTGTGGCGAACGTTCTTTGGGCATAGTATATTGTACTCTCACGAAGAGAAGCGGTGCATGCACGCACTAGTTCTCTCACACCCACTCGTGGGTACACGTAGGAGCGCATTTTTTTGAAGCTGGTACAACAAAATCACACCAGTATATATATAAGCAGGAGCCTTAGCGCCTGCTTTACTAGGGTTCCTCTCGTTCACTCTCTCATGCTCTCCAGATCTAAGCAAAACATAGGTGGCCACACTCTCTATCAGCTCACGGCTGGTCACAAATCCGGCCGGACAACCTCAACTGGGGCAAGGGTGTAGGTGCATCGTTCACGCTGTCCTCGGCGGCAAGGGAGGAGACCAACGGCTGCCCACGTGTCCCGATCGGCGGCTGTGCCGTTCTCTCCAAGAGAGCGCCGGCTCCGGAGGGCCTCCGACCCCTTCTTCCTCCCTGCCGTATTGTGGCCAAGATGCGGCCTCCCGACGCCGTCTTTGCCACATGCCGACGACCCTCAGGTATATATTCCTTCGAAACCTGCCTTGCTCTACTGCCCCAGCTCCCCACTTGGCTTTGTGTGGATCTTTTTATACTTCCGTCCGCTGTTCCAAAGCCACTAGACTTTTACTATTATTAGAGGTAAAGCTAGTTCATACAGTCGACTCTAAGAGTTGGTTCAAACAGGGAAGAAAGTGGGAAAGCTGTAGCATGAATCTAGGACATGGTTCTAAGAGGAAACGGGGGAAAGTAGTAGATACTGGCTACCCAACCGGTCTCTTGGTTGAAAAGACGAAGAAAGCATGGTGGATGGCGAAGGGTGGGGGGAAGTGGACCTATCTCTTGGTTGAAAAAGGAAAGAAAGTGACGGGTGTTGGGGGACAACGCAAATGAGAATGAGCAGGTCTAGATTTCCTGTGCTCACATAGGAAAATGTCGCCGAGGAGATAAAAAATGGGACAAATGCAGACATGCTGCCTGAGTGTTTGCCGCTCTCGGCAACCACATCTGCCTCACCACTTTATGCCCCTGTTGTCCCTACGCCCATATCGCTACCGTTAATGTAAAATCACATGAAGCATTAAGCAATGCCACCTAATGTCACTATAAGTAATGGTCTAGTGCCGTCGATAAATTGAAGCAATGCCACCACCATTTTATGAAGTGCTTCCGTCTTGCTTTATTTCCCATGAATTGTGTTTTTGCAGTTACACTTAAATCTCACACCGCTAACATTGCTTCATCCCAGTGGAACTGCACAAATTTGATTGCACATTTACTGACCATGTGCTACTCTCATGACAGTAATACTAATGCTATTGTTCTGCATGTTAATCTAGTGGCAGTGTTGATGTGATGTGATGCTACTTACTTAAGGACACTTTCATACTGTCAATCTAGTGCCAATTATAACACAATAGATGTTGCTGTTAATCATACGCCACTGCAAATATCTGTCACTGTTTAAATAACCGTATTTCGTATTTGCGCAAACAGGGATGTCTGTCTCCATATCGTTTCGGGATGTCTATCTCCGTATCGTTTCTATCCGCGCAATCAAAAGCACACACCTCAGTTTTAGTAGAACTGCGCAAAATGAGATGGCTATCCCTCGTTGCCGTCGTCTAACCACCCGTCTTCCAGGTATTCCTACATTGGTAGTTACTAGGTAGAATGACCAACGCAATATAAAAGAAGTTGATTCGTATGTTTTACTTCCTGATTGCAGTGTAGGGACGAGCGAAAACAACTGCATCCTAGTCCGGAATGCACTTTCTACCAGTTCATCCATGGACCGAGGACTAGCTGGCACGGCGGTTTTTTGGACAGGTGCGCGGACAAGAGGCATTGTGGTCTGCTTATTTCTGCAAATAGCGGTGCTTAAATTTAGTGGAATGCACAAGAATTTCAGCTGGTCAGTACACTACATGGTTCAGTTCAGCATTCCAGCTGAGAACATAGTTATAATTGGTTATTCTGGAATGAGAGAACTTAACCCTGGATGGTGGCAACAAGAAAAAACCAGAGTGAACTCTAGGAAATTTAAGCCTGCCGGGAGGCCCTTTGCTCAGAGAAGCCTTGCTTGTTTTTTCCTGATTTGTAAACCTTCTCACAACTTTGTCTTTTGCTGTGAACTAGTATATGTTTGTTATGTTCTATGAATCATTGAGATGTATAAAATTGCTTAACTTATGCTTTTCAAGTTTTTTATGAAGCCGAGTTTAATGTGAGTGTTTCACATGAACGCTGGACTAGCGTGTGAATGTTTGGAATTTACATTGTGGGCTCAGTTAACTGCATGAACCACTGTAACAAGATACATAGTTGCTTATATGTCAGACAGCAGATTGTTGATTGTTAGCTGGTCGATAGTGTTGAAGCGAGCTGAGCCAATGTGCCATGTTTCGCACAACTGCTTACAAGTGGGGTAGCACCAACAGTGTTCACAAGTACTTATGCATACGTCGGCGCACAGTTCTCGAACGAGTACTCTATTTCATCAAAACACACACTGCTCGTATGATAAAACTAGTGAGGATGCATCTGTTTCGGCAACAATTATGATGATTCACGGGCACACAAAAGTAGCAGTAGTTCCCATAGACGGATTCAAACGGAGTACTAGCCCCAGAGGGCTCAATAACAGGCAAGGTTCGGATAATTAGACACAATCCAAACTACTATTAAACACTAGCTGGGGCAACTATTTCATGCCTCGATCTAATTTGGGCTGGACACAAGACGGACCTTGCCATGAACATCATCGAGGACGTCCGGCAGTAGCTCAATCCTGTGAACCTTCATGAAGACAACCTTGTGGCCTTGCCACTCATAAACTTGTTTGTGGAGGCATGCCACGTCATCTTCCTGCGTAAGCTTGACAAGAACAGTATGCCTCACAAATGAAGGAGTAGCTTTGAACTTCTTGTGCTTCAATACACCCTGGACAACATGCCTGACAACAGTGAGGCTGGAATACAACTCTTCATTGGTATAAGCGTAAATGGCTTCCAGGATCCAGCAGCCTAAAAACTCTGTTTTCCCAGTGCGTATATTCAGCTCATCCGCCTCATAGCGAGTGACATGTACAACCACACAATCCTTGTCTGCATCAGGGCTCTAATTGAAACAGAAACAAATTCTGAATTACTTTCTAGTATAAGAAACACAAGTTATTTAAACCACTATGTATAGCATGGCATCGAAGCTAATAAAATTTTGCATTATTCTCACCACATACTTAGATGAAAAACCACAATCGAGATCGGGAAAGAAGAAAATCACCTTCGGCAGCTCAGCGGGGGGGGGGGCACATCCTCGAAGGGGGAAAACTGCTTCTGCAGTGCCACGGGGGCTGTAACCTCAAACGGGGCGTTGACCATCTCAGTAGTGGCCGTGAGCATATCTGGGGTCGGCTCGGTGGCTGCCTCCATCTTCTTGGAGCTCTGTGTCTCATGGGGATCAGCCTCCCGCGTCTGCTCCGATATCGGCACATCTTTGCCTGGTTCTCCTTGGTCCATCATGAAACTGACGAATACTAGGATACCACCGAAAGGAAAACACAATCGCAATGACAATGAAACAAAAAAGAGAGTGAGGATCGGTTACTGCTTTGCAAAAGTTCTTTTTTTTCTCTGAACGAAAATATACCAACATCACGGATCCGCTTACCTTCCCTTCGTTGGGAGAGAAGAATAGTGGAAGATGCGAGTGTTGCCTTTCTTGAAGACAATGAGGGAGAAGGGGATTCAGCAAAGAGTGAAATGATGGTTGCTTCGTCCGTCAAACTTAGACTGCGGGGAGGTGGGGTTTTTTGATACGACGGCTCGTTATTGCCGTGCTACGACCGGGGTGACTCTCCGCCTGCATACTGCCTTCTAATTTGGTGGATGGCATTTGGGCCCGCACACTGCATGGCCCGCATATCGGTGAACAAAAGTATAACGACATTCAGTAGAGGGAGACATTTCGATGACCTAGGAGAAGCCAGAAGCTATATTGTATCCACTGTACTAGTAGTAATTGTTTTTCTGGGTAGCTGTAGAGTGTCTCCACTCTACTAGTAGTAATTGTTTCTCTGGGCCCAAGACAAAACAGCCCATCCACCCTAGTAAATAGTAAAATCGATTCAAAAGTCCTTATATTTACTGAATGAGAGGCGCTACCCACACCCAGCACACCTGTAGCGACCAGACCTCAGACAGTCAAGTCTCTGTGCATCAGTGTCATCCCTGGATCAGTAATGCTGACACGCACAGTACTCGAAGGATTTATAACAGAGTAGCAATCACACACTTATTACATCGAATGTCTCAAAAGAGAACGTAATACAATAAATATGGCTTAAGGCCATCTAAAAACGATAACAGCGGAAGACTTGGAAGATAAGCGAGTCCATCAACTCCAACGGCATCACTGAGTATAGAACCACGACCTAAGGCACCTTACTCGTCGTCTGAAAAGTCTGCAACATGAAACGTTGCAGCCTGAAAATGGGTCAACACATGGAATATGCTGGCAATGTAACACATAGAGAGTAATGAACAGAATAATGCTATACTACATGCATATTTGGCTGGTGGAAAGCTCTATGGTTACAGTTTTGCGAAAAGCCAATTTTTCCCTACTGCAAAGGAATAAATTTTATTTAACTATCATGGTGGTTGTTAAACATTGAGAATGGGTGACACCATCTCAATCCCGATTAAGTTTCAACATTAATCCCAACAAAATTAATTAAAGTAACATGATGAAATTCACATGATAATCCAAGTACTAGATACTCAAGTTGTCCATAACCGGGGACACGACTAACCATGACTAGTTTATACACTCTGCAGAGGTTTGCACACTTTTCCCCACAAGACTCGATCTCCTCCATTGGGATTCTCGCACTACCTGATGTTTGAGAAACGGATGACCGAGACATAGTATTTCAGAAGCATTTGCACCTTACGATCGGGTAGACAGTACCACCTACAACCCCTACATCTTCTAGTCTACCACTGTAAGAGTTCACACAACTTAATCAACTATGCTAGAGCCCATAATAGCTTGTGGATGCACACGGAAGTTTCTAGCATGAATAATCTCATGATCCCTTTGAGCCTGGGTGGCGGTCCATAAAAAAAACAGGCAATCGCTGGAATACCCAGGTGCCTCAATCCACCCAGATGTGTGTTTAAGTAGCCACCTTAAATTGAACCATAAATTAACAATCTCACATCTGTCATGGATACACTCACCCAATCCACGTCTACTAGCATAGCATAGCAATATAAGCAAACGTAGAAGTAACTCCCAAGGGTTTGGTAATAAACAGGGCAATAGGTTCTACCTCTCAGCTACTTCCCAACCCACAATTTAATCAGATCCTAATCATGCAATTGTTTGAGGATTGATCTAATGCAATAAAACTGGGTATGAAAAGAGGTATGATCAAAGTGTTATTTGCCTTGCTGATGATCCGTGAAACCTAGGGATTCGAAGTAGCAAGCAGCGCACTCCGGGTACTCTATCGCAAACAAACAAGCATACAATAAGTACTCGTCTAATGCACAGGTAAAACTCAAATAAGAGATCTAACCAGAAAGTTCAACTTAAGAACTCCGGTTTGCAAAAAGAATCAAATCAAACGAAGCAACGAAAGTCAAACAGCGAAAGAAACAAGCTTCATTTACTAATCTGGACCTAAGTCAAATTTTACAATAGCAAAACCTTGTTTGAGTTGGTTAAACAGAAAGAGGGTTTCGAGACGAAACTCTAGGCACTTGAATCGCCTGATTCCGACAAACGAGCGAAAAGTTAAACCAAAACGAAAAACAGATCGGAAATCGCGATCAGAAATAATCGCGGAAAAACATCGTGAACTCCTGACAATCCTTCGGGTAATTCCAACTTGTAAGCAACTTCTCCCATACGCTCCAAAACTTTGTATGGTCCTACAAAACGTGGCGCTAACTTTCCCTTAACTCCAAAGCGCTTAACTCCCCGAAGTGGAGATACACGAAGATAAACTCTATCTCCGATTTCGTAAACTGTCTCCTTACGTTTTGAATCCGCATAGCTCTTCTGTCTGGATTGGGCTACCTTGAGCCTATCGCGAATCAACTTCACCTTCTGTTCAGACTCCTTAATCAAATCTGGTCCAAACAACTGGCGGTCTCCAACTTCATCCCATAACAATGGTGTTCTACACCTCCTTCCGTACAAAGCTTCGAAAGGGGCCATCTTCAAACTGGATTGATAACTGTTGTTGTAAGAGAACTCTGCATATGGCAAGTTATCGTCCCAACTAGATCCATAATCTAGCGCACAAGCTCTCAGCATGTCCTCCAGAATCTGATTGACTCTCTCGGTCTGTCCATCTGTCTGTGGATGAAAGGCTGTACTGAATTCTAGCCTGGTACCCAAGGTTTCATGTAACTGATGCCAGAACTTTGAGGTAAACTGGGTTCCTCTATCTGATACAATGCTCCTCGGAACTCCATGCAGACATACGATTCTGTTCATGTATATCTTTGCCAACTTAGCACTGGTGTAAGTGGTCTTCACTGGGATGAAATGGGCTACCTTCGTCAAACAATCGACTACAACCCATATTGAGTCATAGCCTGAATGAGTCCTGGGCAATCCCGTGATAAAATCCATGCCTAGTTTATCCCACTTCCATTCGGGTATCGGCAATGGCTGTAGCAATCCTGCTGGCTTCTGATGCTCTGCCTTCACTCTCTGACATACATCACAAACTGCTACATACTCCGCAATATCCTTCTTCATTCCGGTCCACCAGAAAGTATCCTTCAAATCCAAATACATCTTGGTATTTCCTGGGTGAATCGAATACGGCGAGTCATGAGCCTCCTGCAGAATCAACTTCCTGATCTCCGGGTCATTAGGCACATAAACGCGGTCCTCAAACCATAAGGTATCGTGCTCGTCCTCACGAAATCCCTTGGCTTTTCCTTTGCTCATCCTTTCCTTTATTCCGGCAATCTCCTTGTCTGTCTTCTGAGCTTCTCTGATCTTATCCATCAGAGTAGATTGTATCTCCAATGCTGCAACATAGCCTCTCGGAACTATTTCCAAACATAGCTCGCGAAGATCCTCGGCTAATTCCTTCGGTAACTCTCCGGTCATGAGTGCGTTGACATGGCTCTTGCGGCTCAACGCATCTGCTACTACGTTAGCCTTTCCGGGGCGATAATGCAATCTCATATCATAATCCTTTATGAGCTCCAACCATCTCCTTTGCCTGAGATTCAACTCCTTCCGCGTGAAGATGTATTTCAAACTCTTGTGATCCGTGTACACCTCACAGTGGTTTCCGATGAGAAAATGTCTCCATGTCTTCAACGCATGTACTACGGCTGCTAACTCCAAATCATGCGTAGCATAATCCATCTCATGGGGTTTAAGCTGTCGTGAAGCATATGAAACAACTCTTCCTTCCTGCATAAGCACTGCTCCAAGTCCTCGACGAGAAGCGTCGCAGTATACTTCATAATCCTTGCACTGATTTGGCAGAATCAACACTGGTGATGTAACCAAACGTTTCTTCAACTCTTGGAAACTAGCTTCACATTCCTCAGTCCAGTTGAACTTGGTGTCCTTCTTCAACAGCTCCGTCATGGGCTTAGCAATCCTCGAGAAATTCTCAATGAATCTCCGGTAGTATCCTGCAAGTCCAAGAAAACTCCGGATCTCTCCAACTAATGTGGGTGATTCCCAGTTTGTCACAGTGTGGACTTTGGTGGGGTCTACTGCTATTCCTTCTCCGGATATAACATGTCCGAGGAATCCAACTTCCTTCAACCAAAACTCACATTTGCTGAACTTGGCGTATAACTGATGTTCTCTGAGCTTCTCAAGTACCAAACACAAATGTTCCTTATGCTCCTCTTCATTCTTGGAGTAGACCAAAATATCATCAATGAACACCACAACGAACTTATCCAAAAACTCCATAAACACCTTGTTCATCAGGTTCATGAATTAGGCAGGTGCGTTAGTCAGACCAAATGACATAACAGTATACTCGTACAGCCCATACCTAGTGGTAAAAGCCGTCTTAGGTATATCCTGCTCTCAAATCTTCAACTAATGGTATCCTGACCGCAGATCGATCTTGGAAAATACCTTAGCTCCTTGTAAGCGGTCAAACAGATCATTGATCATCGGCAGTGGGTACTTGTTTTTGATGGTCACTTCATTCAGTCCTCGATAATCAACAACCATCCTTAACGATCCATCCTTCTTCTCCACTAGAAGCACTGGCGATCCCCAAGGTGAAGAACTTGGGCGAATATAGCCTTTATCCAGGAACTCCTTAATCTGCTTCTTAATCTCCTCCAAATCCTTTGCCGGCATCCTGTACGGTCTCTTAGATATTGGCCCTGTGCCTGGCAAAAGCTCAATCAAAAACTCAATGTCTCTATCCGGTGGCATGCCTGGCAACTCCTCTAGAAATACGTCAGGGAAATCCTTCACCACTGGTACTTCCTCCTGTACAACTCCTGATAAAGAATTCACCTGAGTCCTCTTCGGCACATGCCAGGATACATACTTGATCCTTCTTCCTTCTGGGGTGGTAAGCAAAATCGACTTACTAGCGCATTCAATGTTCCTTTCATACTTCGATAACCAATCCATGCCTAATATCACATCCAGTCCTTGCGATTCCAATATTATTAGGTCCGAGGGAAACACGTAGTTACCAATCCTTAATGGTAACCGATCACACCATAGACTAGCCATATACTCTGCTTCTGGCGAGGTTACTAACATGGGTGACCTAAGGGCTCGGTTGGCAATTCATACTTATCCACAAATCCCCTTGATATGTATGAATGCGATGCACCAGTATCAAAAAGAACGAGTGTAGTAAATGACTTAACCAAAAACTTACCTATTACTGCATCTGGCTGGGCTTCAACCTCCTCCACGCTAATGTGGTTCACATGTCCTTTGTTGAAAGGGTTGGGCTTCTTCCCAGAGCTTTCATTGCCATTTCCATTCTTAGCTTCAGGACACTCATTAGCATAATGTCCAGTCTTTTGGCACTTGTAGCAAGTGACTTGGCTCAGATCTCTCTTAGCTGGGGTCGATGGGTTGGTACGGTTCTGTCCGTTGCTTCCTCCATTCCCATTACCATTCTTGGGTCCACTATGGTTGTGCGAACCTCCTGCTCCATGGGTATGCTGAAAAGGTCCTCCCGAATTCGGGGTAAAACGTGGCTTCTGATGAGCTCCAGAATTGTACTTCCCTTGTCCATACTTCCTCTTGCGGCTTTCAATCTGCTGCTGCTTCCCTTCAATCATGAGAGCTCTATCTACCAACTCCTGGTAGTTGTTGAAGGTTGCTACCATCAACTGCATGCTCAGCTCATCATTCAGCCCTTCCAGAAACTTCTCCTGCTTGGCTGCATCTGTAGCAACGTCATCTGGGGCATAACGTGCTAACTTACTAAAGTCCTCCACATACTGGCCTATGGTGCGTCCTCCTTGGCGTAAGTTGCGAAACTCACACTTCTTCATGGCCATAGCTCTTGCTGAAACATGGGCAGTACGGAAAGCTTGCTGAAACTGGTCCCATGTGACAGTGTCGATGGGGTGAGTGGCTGTGTAATTCTCCCACCATGATGCTGCGGGTCCATCAAGCTGATGTGCGGCAAAACGCACTCTCTCCGCATCTGTGCATCCTGCAGTGGTCAACTCCCTTCCAACTTTGTGGAGCCAATCATCTGCAACAATCGGCTCGGTGCTACTGGAATACACCGACGGATTTAGCCTCAAGAAACGGGTCAAATGATCAACAGGTGGTGGTGGTGGGTTGTTGTTGTTGTTGTTGTTGCCTTGGTTTCTGTACTAGTGCTTGCATCAAGACATTCTGCTGCTGAATCAACTGAGTGATCTCCGGTGGGAAAACAAATCTGGTGTCGCGTCTCGGAGGCATCTGATGGGTTTAGAAAAGATGAGAATTTAGAATAGAATGAGGGCTAGAGAGAAAACACTACCCATATGCACATGAGACAAACACAATCAATATCACTCAAATCAATTCAAACAAGGCATACAATCGATCTAACTATCGTCACAAAGTGCTCGGACTATACTATATACATGGGGGAATACTACTACTGATTATGGTGGTCTACTAGAAATTTTGATTGGTCGAAGACTCCATGATATCTGCTCCAGCTTCATCAACAAAGTCATCTTCACTGGGGTACGAGTCGGTGTCGTCGATGATGATGTAGTTATCCGGGCAAGCGCAATCATCGTCTTCTCCTCCTGGTGCTGGGTCTCCCATGAATACTCCGATCTTCTTTATCAGGTCGTCATTCTTCTCCAACAACGTGGCGATCTCCTCCTCATATCCATCGCGCGTAGACTTCAGTTCTTCCTCCAGCTCCGTGATCTTGGTCAATGCCTTCTTCAGATCTATCATGCCTGTGCACATTTGGTTCTCCTGGCGACGAATGTGTTGGTTTAATAAAAACAAAAAATTGCAGTGGGGTTTTGCCCTACTGTGTACAGTCAAAAAAAATGTGTTGGTTTAACCCCTGGATGAAAGCTGCAATTGATCTATCCTTCTTGGTGCTGATCATCTCCCATTGCTCATCTCGGCGCCCACAAATCTGGTAAATGGTATCCTTAAGCTCCTTGTGGTAAACTTCTCCAATGCGTCCCATGGTGATGTGGGCTGCCATGCTCTTTCCTAGACTCCAGGTTGGTGCATCAAAGGAAAACTCTATGGGCTCGGTGACGGGCATGAACGTCCTTCCTGGAACTTGAACTTGAATCATCCAACGCTCCTCTTCTGGTAGTGTGGCGTTGTAGGTTCCGGTGAAGCTTGGTATTCCGATGTTCAGGTATCTAGTGACTTCCTTCAAGTGGCGTCCAAAGGGTGTATCTTCATCTGGTTGCATGAACTTGTTCCTGGCATCCGCCATCCTAAAAGAGTGGAAAATGGAGAGGAGTCAAAAATAAGAAGAGAATAGTGATCTAGGGTTTAAGCTTAGTGGTCGTGTCCTACAGTCAGCGTGTGCTCTGATACCATCTTGTAGCGACTAGACCTCAGACGGTCAAGTCTCTGTGCATCAGTGTCATCCCTGGATCAGTAATGCTGACACGCACAGTACTCGAAGGATTTATAACAGAGTAGCAATCACACACTTATTACATCGAATGTCTCAAAAGAGAACTTAATACAATAAATATGGCTTAAGGCCATCTAAAAACGATAACAGCGGAAGACTTGGAAGATAAGCGAGTCCATCAACTCCAACGACATCACTGAGTATAGAACCACGACCTAAGGCACCTTACTCGTCGTCTGAAAAGTCTGCAACATGAAACGTTGCAGCCCGAAAACGGGTCAGCACATGGAATATGCTGGCAATGTAACACATAGACAATAATGAACAGAATAATGCTATACTACATGCATATTTGGCTGGTGGAAAGCTCTATGGTTACAGTTTTGCGAAAAGCCAATTTTTCCCTACTGCAAAGGAATAAATTTTATTTAACTATCATGGTGGTTGTTAAACATTGAGAATGGGTGACACCATCTCAATCCCAATTAAGTTTCAACATTAATCCCAACAAAATTAATTAAAGTAACATGATGAGATTCACATGATAATCCAAGTACTAGATACTCAAGTTGTCCATAACCGGGGACACGGCTAACCATGATTAGTTTATACACTCTGCAGAGGTTTGCGCACTTTTCCCCACAAGACTCGATCTCCTCCGTTGGGATTCTCGCACTACCTGATGGTTGAGAAACGGATGACCGAGACATAGTCTTTCAGAAGCGTTTGCACCTTACGATCGGGTAGATAGTACCACCTACAACCCCTACATCTGCTAGTCTACCACTGTAAGAGTTCACACAACTTAATCAACTATGCTAGAGCCCATAATAGCTTGTGGCTGCACACGGAAGTTTCTAGCATGAATAACCTCATGATCCCTTTGAGCCTGGGTGGCGGTCCATAAAAAAACAGGCAATCGCTGGAATACCCAGGTGCCTCAATCCACCCAGATGTGTGTTTAAGTAGCCACCTTAAATTGAACCATAAATTAACAATCTCACATCTGTCATGGATACACTCACCCAATCCACGTCTACTAGCATAGCATAGCAATATAAGCAAACGTAGAAGTAACTCCCAAGGGTTTGGTAATAAACTGGGCAATAGGTTCTACCTCATCAGCTACTTCCCAACCCACAATTTAATCAGATCCTAATCATGCAATTGTTTGAGGATTGATCTAATGCAATAAAACTGGGTATGAAAAGAGGTATGATCAAAGTGTTACTTGCCTTGCTGATGATCCGTGAAACCTAGGGATTCGAAGTAGCAAGCGGCGCACTCCGGGTACTCTATCGCAAACAAACAAGTATACAATAAGTACTTGTCTAATGCACAGGTAAAACTCAAATAAGAGATCTAACCAGAAAGTTCAACTTAAGAACTCCGGTTTGCAAAAAGAATCAAATCAAACGAAGCAACGGAAGTCAAACGGCGAAAGAACCAAGCTTCGTTTACTAATCTGGACCTAAGTCAAATTTTACAGTAGCAAAAACTTGTTTGAGTTGGTTAAACAGAAAGAGGGTTTCGACACAAAACTCTAGGCGCTTGAATCGCCTGATTCCGACAAACGAGCGAAAAGTTAAACCAAAACGAAAAACAGATCGAAAATCGCCATCAGAAATAATCGCGGAAAATCCGAGAAAAAGAAAAACTGACGAACAGTTTAACGAACGGACGTTTGTTAACTGTAACTAAACGATGAACGCGTTCGTTAAAACGAATGAACGAGCGAACGCTCGCTAAATAAGATAACCAAAAAAAACAAAACAAAACCGATCTAAAAAAACCTAGGGTTTTCTAAAAACCGAATCGGTTTTCTTCAGAAAACCAGGCGGCGGGCGGCTACCTCGGCTCGGGGCTCTGGCAAAGTCCGGCGGCACCGGCGGGGCGACGGGAGGCGGCGGGGCTGCGGGCGTCGGCGGCGGCGGCGACCTTGGGCGGCGGGGCGGCTCGGCGGTGGTGCGGCTCCGGCGGCGGGGCGGGTTCCGGCAGCGGGGCTGCGGGTTCGGTGGCGGGGTGAGGGGCGGCGGCGATGGCTATTTAAGGAGGGGGGGCGGCGCGGCTTGGGGAAGGGGCGCCTCGGGAGGCGTGCTCCTCCCGGACTCGGGCGGCGGCGGCGGTCTCCGATCCGAAGACGGCGGCGGGAGGCGGTGGCGCGGGCGGGCCGGCCTGGTTCGGCTGGGCTTCGGCCCAGTCGGGCGCGCGGGAGTTTTTTTTAAGACAATTCCGCCGAAACTGAGAAAAATTCTAGATAATAAAATAAAATTCTAAAAAATCCAAAATAAAATTTTAACTGTCTAAATAAAATATTTAGAACAAGATGAACATTTTCTTGGCCCTAAAATGCAATTTTGAAAAACGTGCAATTTTCCTAAATTCAAATAAAATAGGAAAACTCCAAATAAAATAAGATTTGATTTTTTTATTAAATCCTCAATATTTCTTATTTTTGGGAAAGTCATTTTATTCCCTCTCTCTTATTTTTATAAATGAAATAATTGAAGTTAAAATAAATAAAATCAAATGATCCTATTTTCAAAATTTGAGAAAACCCAAAGATGAAAATAACAAAATCCCCAACTCTCTCCGTGGGTCCTTCAGTTGCGTAGAATTTCTAGGATCAAACCAAAAATGCAATAAAATATGATATGCAATGATGATCTAATGTATAACATTCCAAATTGAAAATTTGGGATGTTACAACACCGCCCCCCAAAAAAACCTGGGTATTCTTCTTCCTCCTCACTCCCACCCACCTCACGCCAGCTCGCTCCACTCATACCCCCAAATTCCTCACCTCACTCCTACAGAAAACCCCGGCCCCCCTTCTTCCTCACTACTACAGAAAACCCCAGCTCCCCTTCTTCTTCACTCGCACTACAACTAGGTTCGTCATTCGTTACTCTGCTCAAATCCGTGAGCGCGACGCGACGCCCTCGAGGAAAATGGAGTCGGCTGACCCCAGCGCCAAGAAGATGAGGCTCCCGCCAGCGGCAGCGCCTGTTGTAGATCCCGCACCCGGCAGCGCGGGGAGAAGCGGCGACCCTGCCCCCACCGGATCCCAGGAACCCGTAGAATCTCGGGTGGACAGCATCAGGGATCTCCCGGACGCCGTCCTTGGGGAGATCATCTCGCTTCTCCCCACTAAGGATTGCTGCCGCACCCAAGTCCTCTCAATTCGGTGGCGCCCTGTATGGCGCGCCGTGCCCCTTAATCTCGACTATCGTCAGCCATCTCTCTTTAATGATTTTGAAATCCCCGGAGCCATCATCTCCTCCCACCAGGGCTCCGTTCAAAGCCTCTGCATCCCGTCATGCTACCTGAGCAAGCATACCATGCCCTGCACGGTGGACGCCATGCTGAAATCCCCTGAATTCACAGAACTAGAGCTGCTTGAGTTCTACTATTCCCCTGGAAATCACCTACCAGATACCGAACGCCATCTACCTGTGCCCTCAGCACCGATGTCCATCGCGCGGTTTTCGTCCTCTCTCCACACCGCCACCTTTGCGCAGTGCGACCTACCAGACAATCTGGTACTAAACCTTCGACTCCCATTTCTCAAGAAACTTTCACTTGTGCGGGTTCGTATATCGGAGGCCTCATTGCACAGCATCATCCACTCCAGTTGCCCTGTCCTGGAGTGCTTGGTGCTTGTTTTCATAGTTAGAATCGGTTGTCTCCAAATAAAGTGCCTAACCTTGTAAAAATTGGAATTTGTTTTGACAGAAGGCAGCTCATCATCCGAGATGCCCCGTCACTTAAAAGGTTGATCCTTGATTCTAGTTATTCACCGTTGCAAATAACCGTCCTCTCTGCGCCTAAACTGGAGACCTTGGGTGTAATACATGATCTCTGTGCTCATTTCAATATGGTGTTTGGCTCCACAGTTCTTCAGGTACTTTACATTATCATCTACACTTGTAACCATAAGCTGCATTTTAAATTTCTGTGCATAAGTTATATGTCATCTTGGAGGACACATTTTGTACTAGATATTCTATGCTCAATGAAGAGTTTCTCCATGGATGGCCTATCAATGGTGCTGGATTCTGTCAAGATCTTATATATCCAAATGAATAGTTTTGATCTGAACAAGATTATAGCTTGCTGCAATGCTTTCCATGTCTGGAGAAGTTGTATATAAAGGTGATAATTTTACGCACATTGGAAGCCCGCATATAGTGTACTAGAATTAACCGTTCAGCTGTTGCTCTTTCGACACTCTTTTTTTAGACCTTAACTGTTTTCAATCTTCATGTCTATTTAGGCAACAGGACAGGGTAAGAAAGTTATAACCAATCGGTGGATTCGTAAGCATCAGGATTTTCTCACTTCTCATGAGATTCGATTGAACACAATAACGCTAGAACGGTAAGTAGCCAACCGTGCAAACACTAGATTTGTCACATTCTTCCTGCTGAATGCGAGGTTACTATTGTCCATCAGGCTTAAGTTTATCAACAGCATGGTTTTGTTGGATGGGTATGTGGAAGAGCAAAAAAAGTAGTTTCAGGTGGGCAAAAGAGCTTCTGAACGTGCCGGGCTTCTATTTACAACATATTGTGGTCATAATCCAGTAAATTTTACGACCCAGGATGTTCATTCTATGGACCTGACCGATCCATTTGACTGTGACTGCCGAAAACAGTGCTGGAGTTAGATGTTGTTGCCCTTTTCAACTTGGGTTTTTTTTGTAAAACTGATGAACAATTAACCCTCATGCTTTTGTATAGTTTGTAAGATGGAGTTAGATGTTCTTGCCCTTTCGAACTCGACTATGACTGTCATATTTTCTTTGAAGCAAGGCAAATGGCTTGCCAGTCGTTTAATTTAGCGTGAAATATTGTAACAACTAACAAATCCCAACCAAGGGAAATAACATCACTCTCGCCGGCTGCTTGAGCTCACTGTGCATTACAGAAGCCAAGTGATTAGCCCCCACCAGCACCCACAAACTTATTTCGAACTAGCACATCAAATGGGCTGTAAATTTTCATAGGAAAGGCTGCATGACCGTGACAGATTTGGATTCTGACATTTGGGACCCGCGAGGAAATAGCCTATCCAAGGTGGTGTCGACTTACTAGCCAGTCAACAAACGATTCTGCCTACCAGCCGTTGGATTGACATCCAACATCTGTCGTGTATCTTCTATCCCTTGTCTTCTTCTTCCTCTAGCCACCCAAACCAAACCACCCCGTCGGCTCCGCCTGCTCCCGCCTCCCATGGCTGGCTGTGACTCCGCCGCCCTACCGTATGTACCCTCCAACGTTGGCCAGTCCCTCCCTCTATTCCGCCACACGTCCTGTTATTCTCCGGCGACGTCAGACCCAACATGCACCCGCACCCGAACCAGTCAACCCTCGTACTCCCCTCCGCCTGCGACTGGACCGGCGCATCTTCCACGGCTCCTGTTCGTTCCGTTCGAGGCCTCGCCATCGTCCTCCGCCTTGCGGCCTTGGTTCGCTCGCCGTGCGCGGTGCGCCGCCCTCTTGCGTTGTCAACGTCGTCAACAACCGAGAGGAACAAGGAGATGACTGTATGTGGAGAGCATGACAGTAGGGACCCACAAGCGTCATGGCAATACGCAAGCAAGTGCCTCTATATTACAAGCCCAAAAATATGGTTCTTCCTAATGGTTGGACATCTCGGGCTCACGCCATTGTCAACGTAGTCAATAAACGAGAGAATTACACTACGAGCGGTTGACACCAGGGACCCAGCAGGTCGCGCAGTTTTTTTTGAGGAACAAGCAGTTATTATTTATACTAGGTTTAGCGACGAATCAGGGTAACAACGGGGCTGTGCCGGGGCTGTGGCCCGTCTAGCCAGGGTTTTATTTATGTTTACCACATCATGAGCCCAGTTGTGTTTTTTTCTTGCTAAAAATGGCTAGCCCAGTTCTATTTTTTAAAGAAATACCCAGACGAGGCCTACTTGCTTTATCAGCCCTGCTGGGCAGCAAATCTTTCAAGACGAGGAGAGTTTCATTCGATTTGCCCAGAAATGGGCTGTACATTTTTAAAACACATCAAACCGGGAATTAGTTTCAATTTTTTTTCATTACAAGATTTTAAATTCCATTGATTTTTATGCGTGGACAATTATTTGGATTTTATATTTATATAAATTATTTTTCAAAATAGTTTGAATGTGAATCGATATTTTGGGATTAAAAACAGTTGACCGCACCGAAATATGCAAAAATTCGTATACTTTTTAACCGTGGCCACAATATGGGGTGTAATGCTAACAAAAAGAAGATGGGCTCCAAAAAAATTCTTAAGAATTAGCAAATGGGCTGTACATTATCAGAAATAATGCACACGAGAGCAGTGATTGTTGGATGTCCATCCAACGGCTGTCATGCTTCTTCAATCTCTGCTTTTCCTACTCCAGCCGCTCAAACAAGCGCCGAGGGGACAGCCTCCTCCCTCCTCCCGCGGTCGGCTATGCTGCCGCACAGGCCTCACCGCCCCACCGTACTCCCATCGCTGGCCTAGCCATCCCTCTACTCACCCACATCTGCTGTTATTATCCGGGGACGGCAGACGAACCAGTAAACCCTCGTACTCCTCCGCGTGGGAAACAACTGCCGAGTCTTCCCTCGCTCCGTGTCGTTCCCTTCCTAGGCCTCGCCGTCGTCCACCGCCCTGGTGCTCTCGGCGCGGCCTGGTCAACGTGGTCAATGAACGACATCCATCGGAAGTGGACTGTACGTGGAGATGCTGACAGCTGGGTCCACGGCCGCACGTAAGGAAATGCCTCCTTATTACGCGCAAAATAATGATTCCTCCACCTGACAGCTAGGACCCACGGGAAGGGCTTCTGTATTTCGCGAAAAAAACGTTCCCCTCGCTGACAGGTCAGACCCACCAACTATATCTTCGCACGCAAGGAAGTGCGTCCTTATGACGCACAAAAAAATGAATACCCCCTGCTAGCTGGGACCCTCCATAGTGGGTGGCTGACTTGTGGGCCTACTAAGTTGACGGGGACAGAGGGCTTTGTCAACTTAGTGAATATGAACGATTCTAGCTCCAGTGACCGTACGATGTCCATCCAACGGCCATAGTGCTTCTTCAACCTCTGGTCTTCTTGCTCTAGCCGCCCAAAGCAGCGCCGATGGTGCCGCCTGCTCCTGCCTCCCGTGGCCGGTTGTGCTGCCGCGGAGGCCTCACCGCCCCCATACTACTCCCACCGCTGGCCAGTCCATCCCTCTACTCACCCACACCCCCTGTTATTCTGCGGTGATGGCAACCTGACACCGCAGCCGAACCAGTGAACCCTCATACTCCTCTCCGCGTGGGCATCCACTGCTGCGTCTTCCCCGGCTCCGCGTCGTCCCCTTCCTAGGCCTCGCCATCGTCCACCGCCTTGGTGCTCTCGGTGCGGCGTGGTCAATGTCGTCAACGACCGACTTCCATCGGAAGAGTAATGTACGTGGAGAGGCTGACAGCTGGGTCCACAGCCACAGCCCAGTTTTTTTGTGATTTCCCAAGTAAGTCGCTTTGTCCGGCCTGTTGGGCTGCAAATCTTTCAAGATGAGGAGAGCTTCATTCGGCTGGCCGAGAAAATGGCCTATCAGTAATGAGAAATGGGCTGTACATTTTTAAAACACATCAAACCGGCAATTAGTTTCAAATTTCTTTTTTTCATTCAAGATTTTAAATTGCATTGATTTTTATGCGTGGACAATCTCTTGGATTTTATATTGATATACATTTATTTTTAAAATCAGTTTGAATGTGACTCGAAATTTCGGGATTTAAAACAGTTCAGACCGCACCGAAATATGCAAAATTTCATATAATTTTTTAACCGTGGCCACAATATGGGCTGTAATGCTAACAAAAAGAATTTGGGCTAAAAAAACCTTAAGAATTAGCAAATGGGCTGTAAATTATTATAAATAATGGCAGATGGGTTGTATCTTGTTTTCCACAGATTTGAGGCTTTCCTAAAAAAAAGGTTGACGCACAAGCAGTGACTGTTGGATTTCCATCCAACGGCCGTCGTGCTTCTTCAATCTCAGCTCTTCCTGCTCCAGCCGCTCAAACAAGCGCCGGCGGGACTGCCTGCTTGCTCCTCCCCGCGGCCGGCTGTGCTGCCGCGCAGGCCTCACCGCCCCATCGTAGTCCCATGCTGGCCTGGTCATCCCTCTACTCACCCACACCTGTTGTTATTCTCCGGCGACGGCAGACGAACCAGTAAACCCTCGTACAGTCGTACTCCCCTCCGCGTGGGAAACAACTGCCGAGTCTTCCCTGGCTCTGTGTCGTTCCCTTCCTAGGCCTCGCCATCGTCCACCGCCCTGGTGCTCTCGATGTGGCCTGGTCAACATGGTCAACGACCGACATGCATCTGAAGTGGACTGTACGTGGAGACGCTGACAGCTGGGTCCACGGCCGCACGCAAGGAAATGCCTCCTTATTACGTGCAAAATAATTATTCCTCCACCTGACATCTGGGACCCACCGGAAGGGCCTCTGTATTTCGCGAAACAAATGTTACCGCCACTGACAGCTCGGACCCACCAGCTATATCTTCGCACGCAAGGAAGTGCCTCCTTATTACGCACAAAAAAATGAATACCCCCTGCTAGCTGGGACCCAGTATAGTGGCAGGCCGACTTGTGGGCCTACTAAGTTGACGGGGACGGAGGGCTTTGTCAACTTAGTCAATATGCACGATTCTAGCTCCAGTGACCGTACGATGTCCATCCAACGACCGTAGTGCTTCTTCAACCTCTGGTCTTCTTGCTCCAGCCGCCCAAACTAGCACCGGTCGAGCCTCGTGCTCCTACCTCCCGTGGCCGGCTGCGATGCGGCGGAGGCCTCACCGCCTCTACTACTCCCACCGCTGGCCAGGCCATCCCTCTACTCACCCACACCCCCTGTTATTCTGCAGCGACGGCAGCCTCACACCGCAGCGAACCAGTGAACCCGCATGCTCCTCTACGCGTGGGCATCCACTTCCGCGTCTTCCCTGGCTCCGCGTCGTCCCCTTCCTAGGCCTCGTCGTCCCCTTCCTAGGCCTCGTCGTCATCCACCGCCTTGGTGCTCTCGGCGCGGCGTGGTCAATGTGGTCGACGACCGACTTCCATCGGAAGAGTACTGTATGTGGAGAAGCTGACAGCTGGGTCCACGGGAGCCGGAAGGAAGTGCCTTCTTATTACGCACAAAATAATTATTCCTGCACCTGACAGCGGGGACCCACTGGACGGGCCACTATATTTTGCGAAAAAATGTTTCCCCCTGACTGCTGGGACCCACCAGCTACATCTTCGCACGCAAGGAAGTGCGTCCGAAAAAAAACGATTCGCCCCCCTGACTACTGGGACCCACCAGCTATATCTTCGCACGCAAGGAAGTGCCTGACAGTCGGGACCCACCTGGTCGAAGCGTACGTATCATTGTCATTCTGGTCGCGATCGTGTATGTACATACTGGTCGATGTAGAGCGCGCACGTGTCGTAGTTGAGGCGCGCATGTAGCATGTACACGTACGTACAGCGGCTAGTGTGCAAGAAAGAAAATACGGCCACGTACGTACATACGTGCAGGGTCTCGAACGCCTACTCACGCATACATATGGCCAGGGCTCGTGTACATGGCTGGGTCGGAACGGAGAAACTGTGTCGTCGTCGTGTTCTTGGGGAGGCAACGGAATGCGTCGTGTTCATCGGGAGGCAATGGAACGCGTGGGAGCCAACCGGCTTGGATGGGACAGCCGATGGAAACAAGGCCTAGCGTACCGCAGAACGGAGGAAACGGCCTTGTGTTCGACCGGCCACGGTCGAAACGGGATCCTGTTCATCGGGAGGGGTCTGGCGTACCGCAAAACGGAGGAAACGGACCTCCTACGGTCGAAACGGGGGTCCTGTTGATCGGGAGGGGTGTGGCATACCGCAAAACGGTCGAAACGGACTTGTGTTGGAGCGCTACGGTCGAAACGGGGGTCCTGTTCATCGGGAGGGGTGTGGCGTACCACAAAACGGGACTCCACGGGATACTGTTCATCTCCACCGTCGACCCCCTCCAGCCTCCATGGGCGGGCCGGAGACGCAGCTGCATGACATTCTTTGGGCTGGCCGAGAAAATGGCCATTTTCTGTCATGATTTTTTGTCATAGAAGTAGGACCCCACCACATCTATGATGACACCGTGTTTTGTCACAATTATTGTCATAGAAGTGTCATAAGTATGACAGAAAAATAGTTCGTTCGGCCCAAAATGTCACGGATGTGTCTTTTTTTTGTAGTGAGCCATAGCTGCCGACGTGTGTCTCCGCACCGTGGTTGTCCTCGGCCTCCAGCTATTCGTTCACGCGGAGCGTGCGGGCGCTCTGCACGGACGAGAGCACCGCCCGGTTCAAGTCGAGGACGTCCGGTTCCGCCTGTAGGAGGGCCTCGATGGCAGCGACATCCGCGCGCTCCGCGTCTAGTTGAGCCTTCGCCGCTCGGTTCAAGTCTAGGATGTCCGGTTCCGCCTGTAGGAGGGCCACGATGGCAGCGGCATCCGCGCGCTCCACGTCGAGTTGAGCCTGCGCCGCCCGGTTGAAGTCCAGGACATCCGGTTCCGCCTGTAGGAGGGCCTCGATGGCAGCGGCATCCGCGCGCTCCATGTCGAGTTGAGCCTGCGCCGCCCGGTTGAAGTCCAGGACATCCGGTTCCGCCTGCAGGAGGGCCTCGATGGCAGCAGCATCCACGCGCTCTGCCTCAAGTTGAGCCTCCGCCGCCCTGTTCACATCTACGACATCCGGTTCCACCTGCAGGAGAGCCTCGATGGCAGCGGCATGCGCGTGCTCTGTGTCGAGTTGAGCCTCTGCCTCCCGGTCCTCCTTTAGTATCGCCAGGTTGAACTGCTGGTCCGCTTGCACCATGGGGGACCCAGACACCGGCACGAAGTCGACGTCAATCGTCTCATACCCATCGGGGGCCTTCTGCGCCGCGACCTCCGCCATGAACATTGGATCGGCTTCCTCCTCCTCGTAGCTTGGCTCCAGAGAACTCGGGGATTGGCCCGCTGCAAAGCGAGCTTGGGAACGGAGGTCTGTGGCGCCGACTGCCGCCGCGATTTCTGCGCGGTGCTCCGGCGTCGGCATCTTTTAGTACGTGATCTTGCAGCGCACCATGGCTTCCCAGCGAACTAGGGCATGCTTCATTCGGGCTAGGGGATTGAAAGGTGGGGGAATGGGCTGGAGAGGAGATGTGGTTTTGGGGAAGTGGCTGGCCTAGGCCGAGCAGCGAAGGTTCTTGTGTGAATAGTGGTTCCGGTGACGACTAGTCAATCGGCTTTGATTGTACATCGCTCTTGTCACGTTCGCGTTGCACCCTGGCACGCTGGACCCTCCACGCTGCTCACTGAATGGAACACGCTTCATCTTGCATTTTCGCTCGCTTGTGGGACCGTAAAACTGACGTCCCTCCCCCTCCCCCGCCCGCGTCATTTATACTACCACTCCCTCCGTTTTATCCCCTGACGTCACGGGATCCAGTTCCACTACTACTCCCTCCTTCCATCTATAGGGCCTAATGCGTTTTTCGAGGCTAACTTTGACCAAATGTTAGAGTAATAATATATGACATGCAACTTACACAAAGCATACGGTTAAATTCGTACGTGAAAGGAGCTTCCAATGATATAATTTTCACATTATACATCTCATGTACCATTATTCCTGTCAATAGTCAAAGGCGGTTTTGAAAAACGCATTAGAGCAATAGCCAGCCGATGGCTATAAGGAACTGCCATGTCATCTATAGCCATCATCTATATGCACTCATATAGTAGTGAGGGCTATAAGGTTGGCTATTTCCCGGAATTTTTTTTATAAGGTTGGCTATTGTATTAGTACTTTTTTCCATCTCCTCTCTATCTGTTTCTTCATATTTATTGTATTTACCTAGGAATGCATATATAGCTAGGTTCTTGCATGAGAGCTCACTCCCCTTACTTTGTCACATCTCTCTCCTCCACATAGGCCCTATATAAATGGAAGGAGGGAGTACTATGAGCACTGTATACTCTACTACAGATGTTGTCAGTACTCCACTAGTACTATTGGACAGGGAGCTTAAAAAAGTTACTATTGGACTGGCTATACGTGGTGAAATCCTAGTAGGAAGAGCATGCGCGAGAACAAGCACATTCACGTGGTTGAAAACAAATTGGAAACCATCTCTGTTTGAATACAAATCTAGGAGTACGTACGAATCCAACAATATTGATTGGGCGTTGTTGAATGTTGATACTTTTTTCTGTAAGTTTGATCAAAGTAGAGATACTTTGTGATGAGGACATGACTACCTTGGATACGACCAAAAATATTGCATACATGCGTATTTGTCAGGTGATTTCTAGTGCAAACTATTTAATAATCTATTTATGTTATCCAGAACAAAAATACTTCACACACTTTTGTGTTTTGTCTAATTGCAGGTGTATGGGACATTTGTACAATCCACATATGAAGATAAGGCAAAAGGAGAAGTTTAGGTTCTGTTCAAAAAGTCCTCTCACGTCACTTTTGGGCCAAGAGAAGATAGAGTCCAAGTCTCTCACGTTCTGGATTCAGATTCGGACTGCACAGACATACCTGACTCAAAACGCCAACAACTTTTTCATACGGACTCCGAATTGGGTGATTCTTTTTTTGTTGGAAACTAGATTTCGTGCTCTTTCCAACCCAATTGGATTCACCTTTAAATTCGCCCGGAGCATTGAGTTATGGTCGAAACAATCTGACGTTGCACCAGAATCCGAATCAAACTACAAGTCCAAAGGTGTTGCATCACCTCCACTTGGGCCCATGAGCCTTGTACGACCTAGGGTTGGTTTTAGGCTGCCTTGGGACGTCCTCCCACCTCCTTGGCCGCCACCCCTTGCTCCTATATAAGTAGATCCATCTAGTAGCTTTTTGCTTGGAATTTGTTTAGTTAAAAGTTAGCCATTGCAACTTCGTGTACTTCATTTGTGTCCAACGACCAGACCAAGACCGCTTACGGATTCCCACCACTATCAATACTTCATATATATTCGCAATATTCAGATTGCATTATCATATTCTTGCTCGTTCTTCGATTGCTTGCAGGAATAGACCTTCGTGGTCAGGCTGATCGTGCTTCCGGCATCGTCAGTAACCTCAGGAGATTGGTTTAGCGATTGATAAGGCGCAACGTCGTGCACGTTTGTAGTCGGATCGTCAAAGTCGTCTCCACCAAATCGATAGTTATCATCTCATCGAAAGATCGGGACACCCTCGCCTCTATCAAGTGGTATCAGTTTTCAGGTTGCTCGGTGAGAATTTCCAGTTTCCCCTAGATTAGATTTATTTTCTTACCTATTGTCCAAGAAAAAGCCACAAAAAAGTTAGATCTATTCATCCTTTTGTCCAAGCCAGTCTGAGCCTTTGCAATTTTCTATTCATTGTTTGCATTATTGAATTATCGGTTGCATCGTCGTGTCGAGTTGCTGGTCTTAGGGTCTAGTTCGTTTAGAGTTTCGAGTTCTGTTCACATTAGTCACGTCGTCGCTGCATCGTTATCCCTTCTGCTGTCCACCACACCATCCATCAAATTCCACCACGTGCTACACATAGTTCATTGTCACAATCATAGTTGAGGTTGTTCACATCTTCGCTTGATCCAATCTGCATCTTATCTAGTTTGCTTGGAAAGAGGGAGAGAAAAAAAAAGATAGAGAAAAAAAAGAGAAAAAAAAGAAAAAGAAGTCAGAAAAAAAAAGTGTGAGAAAAAAAAAGAGAGAAGAAAAAAAACAAAATTCGGATCTATCTAGACTCAATCTCGTAGTTGAATTCGGATTGGAATCTGTTTTGTGCACTGTTTAGTAAAACAGGCATACCTTCCTCATACGAAGTCAGTTTTGACTCCGCGAGTACTCAAATGAAAGCTAGCGACGAGCCGCATCTAAATAGTTGCAGAGACTAGTTCAATATTTGACACCTCAAAATCGTCTTCTAAATAGCTCTTTTTGCCCTCCGAAGTTCGCGGACACAGCTTATTCCAGTTTTTCAAGCCAGTTTCAGAATTCTTTCACTCCTCATATCAACTCGGAATTGAGTGATTCTTTTTGCATTGGAAAGCTTGAGTTAGTAGCATTCTTTAAAAAAAATTATCAGAAAATTGGCACAAACTTTTCAAGAGGAAAGTTGGAGAGAGTTGTTGTATATCCTGCTTGGCAGTTGTTTTTCATCATTATCTTTACTGCCGTTGTGATCTTCACTTATATCTTGCTGTCGAGAGCTACTTAGTATCCTTCATTGATGCTAGTTGTGCTACGCCGTGACCTCATTAGTGTTCTAGGCTCGCGTCTCTAGTCCGGTCTAGCCTAGGACCAGCACAGTACCGTCGTTGAGCGTTTATTCAACATTGCATCTCTGAATTGATTATTGCTAATATTTTGCTACCATATATAGCCAACCCAGCTCCACATATTTCTACACCGTGTATACGTACGTTCCCCTGGCAATTGCTTTACTCAATCTTTGGAGTTATTTGACACCGCTGGTTGCCTGTCACCACCTGCTGCTTGGTAAGAACTTGTAAGATATTGATATTTGCTTTACTGTGAGCGCTTTACCACCACATCCTAGTAGTTCATAGGAACATTATTCTTGAATTTTGTTTCTTGTTTCTACTAATCATGACAGGATCTAGAGTCAATTCATGGGGTTTGTCGATCGTGGGAGATGTGCCATCACCTATGCAAATACCACAACCGTCACGAGAGGTGCACAAACATCCAAATGCACATGATCAGGTTAATGTTTCTATACCACCATTTAATGGCCGTTTTAGACCTGCTTTATATATTGAATGGGAGTTTGACCTAAATAATATATTTGCTTCCAATAATTTTGATGTACGTAAAAAAGTTAAGGTTGCGGTTGGTTCTTTCACTGGTTATGCTGTAGTTTGGTGGAGTGAATATTGTCGGTTACACCCTAATGATATACCTACTACTTGGGATGATTTGAAACTTGCCATGCGACATACATTCGTTCCCGCTTATTATACTCGTGACATGATTACAAAGTTGCCACATTTAAAACAAGGTAGTGACACCGTAACGAAATATTATGATACTTTACAAACTACCTTGCTGCATTCCTCTTTAGAAGAAAGTGAAGAAGATTTTATGGATAGATTTTGGGGAGGATTAAATCGTGACATTCAGGAGATACTAATTCATGAAGAGTGTTATCCTATGGACCATTTGTTTCATCTTGCTTGCAAAGCTGAACAGGAAATAAAACGACGTGTTGCGCACAAGGAGAACAAGCGTGAGATGCACATTCCAAGAGTTGATACGGTTGTCCCGTCAACTACTAAGCATACTATGACAACCACATCCGTTGTTGTGAGGACTACATCACCTCCACCATGTGACACATCATCACCGAGAGTGCCTACATCATCTGAGTTGATCATAAGAGGTAATGACAAAGATACTAATCTTCCACTTCCACATGAGTATGATGAATGTCTTGTCAATTTAAGTGCACCATGCGGTGAGCTACCCACTACTTTGATCACACCAGCTACCTTAGAGGACTATGTTGATGATTTGACTTTGCCATGTGATCAAACAATTTTGAGTGAGCCCATTGAATTAACTATCGATGCAAAAGAATCAAGTGAATCAGGGAATAAATCAGATTTGGATCAAATCTGTTTGAAAATAATTGTGCCAATGTTTAATCATTTTGATATGACCTCTAATCTTGGTGATGGTTCATCAATGTTGGGATGGTTTAATGATGAATATTGTCAATCTTTTCATATGAATAAGAGCTTCACTTATATGTGCAAACTGAGTTGCAATACTTTCATGCCTTCTACTTCTTGTGATAATATTTTGGCTTTATATTTTATTAACTACGAAAGTTACTCATGTATACATGTGTCATATGTGCAAAATCCACGGGAAGTAAAAATGGATGACATATACATATACAACATGCACACCTTGTCTCTTTTGTTAGCCACATTTCAGATTAAGCAACGCCGAGGACGGCTTTGTTTTCAAGAAGGGGAGGATGATGAGGACATGACTACCTTGGATACGACCAAAAATATTATATACATGCATATTTGTCAGGTGATTTCTAGTGCAAACTATTTAATAATCTATTTATGTTATCCAGAACAAAAATACTTCACACACTTTTGTGTTTTGTCTAATTGCAGGTGTATGGGACATTTGTACAATCCACATATGAAGATAAGGCAAAAGGAGAAGTTTAGGTTCTGTTCAAAAAGTCCTCTCACGTCACTTTTGGGCCAAGAGAAGATAGAGTCCAAGTCTCTCACGTTCTGGATTCAGATTCGGACTGCACAGACATACCTGACTCAAAACGCCAACAACTTTTTCATACGGACTCCGAATTGGGTGATTCTTTTTTTGTTGGAAACTAGATTTCGTGCTCTTTCCAACCCAATTGGATTCACCTTTAAATTCGCCCGGAGCATTGAGTTATGGTCGAAACAATCTGACGTTGCACCAGAATCCGAATCAAACTACAAGTCCAAAGGTGTTGCATCACCTCCACTTGGGCCCATGAGCCTTGTACGACCTAGGGTTGGTTTTAGGCTGCCTTGGGACGTCCTCCCACCTCCTTGGCCGCCACCCCTTGCTCCTATATAAGTAGATCCATCTAGTAGCTTTTTGCTTGGAATTTGTTTAGTTAAAAGTTAGCCATTGCAACTTCGTGTACTTCGTTTGTGTCCAACGACCAGACCAAGACCGCTTACGGATTCCCACCACTATCAATACTTCATATATATTCGCAATATTCAGATTGCATTATCATATTCTTGCTCGTTCTTCGATTGCTTGCAGGAATAGACCTTCGTGGTCAGGCTGATCGTGCTTCCGGCATCGTCAGTAACCTCAGGAGATTGGTTTAGCGATTGATAAGGCGCAACGTCGTGCACGTTTGTAGTCGGATCGTCAAAGTCGTCTCCACCAAATCGATAGTTATCATCTCATCGAAAGATCGGGACACCCTCGCCTCTATCACTTTGACTACACATAAAACTTAAATGTAAACTAGAAAGGATCGGAGGGAGTATATTGTACGTTCAAAAGCGAAATGAACATTGAATACCCTTTATATATGATTTGTGGATACTATGATCATCGGTTCAAAATTTTGAATCCGCCTTAGGTATCACACATGCACCCACTCGTTCTCTCTCGATTTCATCTCCAGGTTCGGAGATCGATTGAAAGAGGACTAGGGTGGGTACAATACATTCGTTTCACTTATGAACATACAATATACTCCCACTGATCCCCACAGACCCCCCCCCCCCGCAGGCCATTTCTATCATAGAAATAGACCAAACCTTTATCTCCTTGCACGACACGCAATTGATCTCTCAACATAAACCGATCTCGTCAAGATTTGTAGGGGCATGAACCGAATGGCATGTAAAAACTAAGACGGGAAGCGACACGTAGTGGAGGCAAAGTGAAACTTTAAATGAACCGTTTGTTTGTATGCATGTCGGACAAATTACAACATTGGAAATACAAGCATGGTCTAGGCCCACATGCGAATGATACTCGGCGGAATGTTCAAATGAGGCATCCGGGAGGATGGACTTGACCGAAGGGTGGCATGATCGATGGACAAGAGGGTTGGAGAGGAATGAGAAATAAGAAACACCACATGATTATACTTGAACAGCTCAAATAAACAATAAGTTGTCTCGTTTTCCCTTCCGTCTTGGTCATGGAGTAAGATACTCCCTCTGTTTTTATTTACTCCGCAAACTAGGTTTGACTGAAGTCATACTTCATAAAATTTGACCAAATTTATAGAAAACTAGCAAGATGCCCGTGCGTTGCATAGAACATCAAGATCTTGTGGGAGAAAAGGATGAACGAGGGAAGGCCTTATCTGCAAATGTGGAGAGGAGTGCGGGTAAATTGTCATAGTTTCCTTCCTATCCGTTAGATATAGATCGGACGACCTATATTGCAGGATGGCAGGCACACCATCATCACCAGCTCTGCTTTTTATCTACCCTAGCAAGATGCTCTTGCTTTGCACGGAACAACTAGATGCATTTGTATGAGTAGTTTATCTTGTGGGAGAAAAGGATGAATGAGGGAAGGCCTTATTTGCAAATGTGGAGAGGGGTGTGGGTATCTTTTTGCAAAATTGCCATAGTTTCTTTCCTACCCGTCAAATATAAATCGGACGGAGTCTTATGAAAAATAGAGATTGTGATGATGGTGTGCCTGCCCTCCTGCAATATAGGCCGTCCGATTTATATCTGACGGATAGGAAGGAAACTATGGCAATTTTGCAAAAAGGTACCCACACACCTCTCCGCATTTGCAAATAAGGCCTTCCCTCGTTCATCCTTTTTTCTCACAAGAGAAACTAGTCATACAAATGCATCTTGATGTTACGTGCAACGCACAGGCATCTTTCTAGTAAGAGTAGAAATATGAACATTTAAAATAGCAAATCGATATGATGTGAAAGTATATTCAATAATGAATCTAATGGTATTGATTTGTTATTGTATATGTTATTATTTCTGTCTATAAACTTTGTCAAAGTTTACCAAGTTTGACTTTGAGCGAAGCTAAAATGTGCAGTAAATAAAAACAGAGGGAGTACGCAGGGACTAGTATAGTTACTACTGCCGGAACATGGTAAGTTGGACCCCTAAATGCGGGCACGGACTGGGCGCACCTCAATTATTGTTTCAAATAGTCGGACACCTACATTTAGCACACCATCCGGCTACTTAATCAAGTGTTACGCTTCACTACTTGAAAAGAAAAAGGGTGGTACCGTACCAAAACCACCACACTTGGGGCTAGGGTAACAACTTGGTACTGTACCACATTTGAAACAGGGCACAAAAACCACCTCTTCTGCGCCTAATGCGCAATGCGGAGCACTGACGCTCGAATATGGGCGGGATAACAGGGAAAACGATATGTGGGGCACACCTGTCGGGACGACGTGGCGCAGACTAGTCCAATGGAGGAGCTGGCCCACGACCTCCTCGCCACCGGCTACCGTTCATGTGGGTCGTAAGGGCCAGCAACGTGGCGCAGCTCCAACACCGCCTCTGGACACGGTGAACATGGTGAGCGACACGCTCATCGTTGCTGGACATGGTCGGTTTCAGTGCACCGAGGGTGGCATTAGCGCTGTGGCACAACCAGCAGATCAACACCCGGCTCATCGAGGATGCACGGGGCACCGAAGTGCACGTGCGCCGCGACGTATCCGCGGAGTGGTGTAGCGCGGCCAACTGCATCCCCAGGACCCGAGACCATGCCGGGTCGTCTTGCTTTTTCAATGACATGTGGGGTCGCATGTGAGCAAAGGGCATCTCCAACGTTTCCACGACCACAGCTGACTACCCTGGCACACCAAAAACCCTCGTCCCTCGCACCATCGTGCGGTGCGCTCCCAGTCGGCGCCAGCTGCCCGCATTCATGCCGTCCGTCCAGATGCCGTTGTTAAGAGGCTCGGTGCCCGAGGAACAAACTCCGGCGACTTAATGATGCACCTGGACGCTTGGCCTCACCGGAATGCGCTACTTAAAGCGGCAACGCCCACCTAACCTCCACACCATAGCCCATCGTCCTGCTACCTGGCACCACATCCGCTATGACCGCGAGCACGAATGCTCTGCGGGAGAGCTTGTCTTCGGGGATGAAGCTCGAGGTCGCTGCCCTCGCTCAAGTCGCCGCTCGCAACGCAAAAGCAGCGTAGTCAGATGCGGATGCGACCGCACAAGCGATGGCCACGCTAGCGGCCGACGACGGGAGCACCGTCAGCCACGCGTCCTACTTGCCGCCGTCCAACGTCTGGCACCGCCGAGGTCGGGGACTCCTCCAAGGATGAGTAGGGCATGGGAGGCGGCAGGGCACGGTGTGCCAACTGGCCGGTCCGTCTCCCGTGTTCTACTCTTCCTCGCCGGAGACCGCACCTTCACTTCATGGGTCTTGAAGCCCACCGCCGTACATGGAGATCGCAGATGGAGGACGTCGGTCGCCGCCGTAGAATAGGTTTAGGGTCGGGTTTCTTTTATTTTTCTGTCCTATAAAAGTTCAAAATGTAATGAAAATCTGCCGTGTTTGCATTAATCTCGGCCGGTGTATATGAAATTTCACAATGATATAGTATATTGTAGGAGTACTAGCAAGATGCCCGTGCGTTGCACGGAACATCAAGATCTTGTGGGAGAAAAGGATGAACGAGGAAAGGCCTTATCTGCACATGTGGAGAGGAGTGCGGGTAAATTGTCATAGTTTCCTTCCTATCCGTTAGATACAGATCAGATGGCCTATATTACAGGATGGCAGGCACACCATCATCACCAACTCTGCTTTTGATTGAACCGAGATAAAGCTAACATGCGAAGTAAATAAAAACACATAGGGTCTACATACACAATTTATCTTAGGCACTCCAATAGTACGTCCACTACACATTCACGCATTTCACATCTTTCTACATCTACAGGAACCTACGAAAGGGTTAACGTAAATTGCTTCTCTCTCCTTCCAGATTTTCATGGTGGTGGGCCCGTCCCTCCCCCCAATCTACAATCAACAACTCACATGTTTCACATTACGTTAATTATGTAACTGGGATTACATAGGTGTAGCATTACTCATCCTAAAAGACCCAACTAAGCCAACCTCCCAGCATATCGCGAGGGAAAAGACCCGGCCGCGCCGTTTTAGTGGAGATTACCGGATTACTTGTAGTAGTATCGATGGATCGCGTGAACCACCAAGTTTTTTTAGGGGGCGAAGCACCTAGTTTAAAAGGAAAAAAGGCAGTACACTCACAGCACCCATGTCGCGGTCGCATTGCACCCCACACACGTTCGGTCCTGCACACGGCTCACGCAATCGGAACGCGCTTCGGCTTGCCTCTTCACTGACACGTGGGACTGGACTTGGAGAAACCAACCATGCGCCTAACTCCCCCTCCCCAAAAATTCCCCCCAAATCCCAAATTCAACCGCCCTTCGGCCAACGAGCCAATAATATTCCCCAAAGCCCCCTCCCCCCGTCCCCCTCCACTCCATTCGCTCCGCCAAAGCCGCCCTCCCCGCCGCGCCGATACGTCGGCGCTGCGGTTCGTCGAGGGGACCCACGGCGATCCTCTCGCTCCCACAGTACACTCTCGTAGACTGTCGTCCTCTAGTCGCACCGCCACCACTGGTGACGTTCTTGTGGAGGCGCACGGCGGTCAGCGCCGCCACTGCTGGTGACGTTCGTGTGCAGGCGCACGGCGGTCAGCTTCTCCCATGGTACGCGCATTCTAGACTAAGGCCCTATGGATGTCGGTGTAGCGCTGAATGTTAGCTGATAGACGTTGTTAATCTCACTGTTTGTCGAAGTAGTTTATAGTCAAGTTGCTCTGCTAAAGAAGCATCCTTGCCTTGTTCTGCACTCAATCTGCTTAGCTCAGATGGCATGCCAAGCTAGATTAGTTGCTAAAATATCCTGCCATATATTTATTGTGACGTATATTGCCATGGTCTAGTAGCCAATCTGTTAGGTGAAATAGCTGTACACCGTTTTATACTCGATCTTTGTTGCTGCGATGGCCTTCGATAGTTCAATGGTTGTGTGCTCGGCCTCATTGACTGCTAAAATAGCCTGCCATAATTTAGCACTCAAATCTGTTTGCTGAATTAGCTTTACATATATTTCGTTACTTAGATCTGCTCGTCCAAATATCTTGCAATGGCTTTAGACATCGACCTAGGTAATTTTTTCTGGACTTCATAAAAAAAATATATGTTTTTCCTGTAATATCTAGTAGAGGAACTAATTTGTATATCTAACAGATGGACATGACTTGGATAACTTCTGCTCGAAGATTCTCCGCTGCATATGTCGAGGGGGTTGACAACTTCATGAACTTTATTAGAGCTGAGTACGGTGGTCCAAAATTAGATGTGCTCTGCCCGTCTAGCAATTGTATGAATTCAGTTACAAGACCCCAGTCAACTGTGCAAAGTCATCTACAATTGTATGGGATGTCGGTCACATATACTAGGTGGTTCATCATGGTGAAGCTGTGAACGTCAATGTTACTGACTATGTGGAAGCAGCATATCACCATCTTGATCTGCCTGATGCTCAGGTGGAAGAGGAGGAGGAGGTGGTAGTGGCGGAGCCAGTGAGTTTCACCAACATTGAAACAATGCTGCGAAATGCTCGTGCATTTCGTGAACTTTCACCTGCAGAAGAAAAACGGTGGGCCCGCATGTTGGAAAAATGCAACGTGGCTGTCACCCCAGGAAATAAGCTGTCAGTATTCTCAGCTATGGTCACCTTTCTTCAGGTGAAGACATCTGAGCAGATGACCAACAAATCATTCGATGCGATGTTGGCTGCTTTCCGCAAATCTTTCCCAGATGCGTCTGAGCTGCCACACACCTACAGTAAAATGAAGAATTTCCTTCGTGCAGTTGGAATTGGATATGATATGATCCATGTTTGTAAGAATAATTGTGTTCTGTTCCGGAAGGATTATGCCAACTTAAGTGAATGCCCGAAATGCAAATCATCAAGATGGAAAGATGGCGATGCTGTGAAGAGGATTCCTCATAATGTTCTGAGACATTTTCCAATTATACCAAGATTGCAGAGGTTGTTTCATGATGCTGAAACAAGAGAGGATGTACTGTGGCATTCTAGGAACCAGGAGTACAGAGATCAGAATGTAATGAGCCATCCATCTCATGGTAGTGAGTGGCAAAGCTTCAATCAGAAACACAAAAAGTTTGTTGCTGACCCGAGAAACATTAGACTTGGCTTAGCTTCAGATGGATTTAACCCATTTGGCCACCAGAGCGCCACATATAGCATGTCACCACTGCTTGTTATCCCTTACAACATGCCTCCAATTGTCTGCAGCAAAGAATCAAACTACATGATGGCCTTGCTCATCCCAGGTCCAAAAAGTCCTGGAAAGGATTTTGATTTATTCATGGAGCCTCTTGTGGAGGAACTTCAACAACTATGGAGGGGTGTTCTCAATCGAGACCTATATAGCAGCCCACCAGCTGATTTCTTTCTGCGTGCTATTATAATTTGGTGCATCCATGATTATCCTGCTTTGGGCACTATGTCAGGGCGAACGACACATGGTTGCAATGCATGTGTTTGCTGTGACAGGAATCCGCTGTCATACGCAATACTTAGCAAGATTTGTTACATTGGACACCGTCGTGTCCTTGCCAAGGATAAGCCGCGTCCTACAAAATACCGAAGACATGTGTTCAATGCAAAGCATGAAAACCGTGATGCGCCAAAGAGGCTCAGCGCCGATGAGTTGCAAGTGGAATTAGAGAAGCTCAGGCATATTACACCAGGAAACCATCCTGGTAATGGTAGCGGGAAAAGGAAGGGTGGCAGGGCAGAAGAGAGATTATTGTTTACCCACAGGTCCACTTTGTGGGACTTGGAGTATTGGAAAGATTTGGATCTGCGGCACAATCTTGATGTGATGTACATTGAGAGAAATATATGTGACAGCATTATCGACAAACTTCTTAATATTGAAGGCAAGACAAAAGATACCTTAAAATCTAGGATTGATTTGACACACCTGGGTATGAGAAAGGATTTGCAGGTGGAAGATGAAGGTAAACCACGGGATATGGCACCAGCTGTGTACGTCTTGGACAAGGTAAAAAGAAAAGAATTCTACGAGGTCCTGTCACGTGTGAGATTCCCACATGGATTTGCTTCCAACCCTGAAAGGAGAGTCAGTGCAGATGGAAACAAGGTAAAAGGGTTGAAAACTCATGACTGCCACATCCTATTTCAAAGGGTTTTACCTGTCTTCCTTAGAGGATTGGGCCGCCCTGACTTATACAGAGCAGTTGCAGAGTTTGGACAATTCTTCAGGGATCTCTGAAGTAGAAATATCAGGATAGATGCTTTGGAGCGTCTTAGAGACAAGATACCAACTATCCTATGCGACCTTGAGAAGATATATCCTCCAGCCTTCTTTGATGTGATGGTGCATTTGGCTGTTCATCTACCTGATGAGGCACTACTTAGAGGTCCAGTACAGTATGGCTGGATGTACCCTATTGAAAGGCGGCTAGGCACTTTCAAGGGCTATGTTAGGAACAGAGCTAGACCCAAGGGTTCCATTGCAGAGGCCTACATTGCTACAGAAGCGTTGACATTCTGCTCAAAATACATTGAAACAGCTTATCGGCTTAGCAAAGAGGTGGGTGAAGACAATCCCGGGCTCAATGTTTTTATTATTTTGTTCGAGTTACAGGGAAGAGTCGACAAGAGGACAAACCTAAAGATTTGGACAAAATGGTTTGGTATGTGTTGAATAACTGTCCTGAGATACTACCTTATATCAAGTAAGTGC
Organism: Triticum aestivum; assembly: GCF_018294505.1. NCBI lineage: Eukaryota > Viridiplantae > Streptophyta > Magnoliopsida > Poales > Poaceae > Triticum > Triticum aestivum. The sequence goes on along the minus strand of NC_057802.1, from coordinate 246,476,166 downwards.
TAAGTACTGCAGCTTATACATCGTAATCTACTAAACTTGCAGCACATTCTTATATATTTAGATGTTTGACGCAATCACTATGCTGTGCAGCATCTACAAAAAGGAGTTACTGCCGCAAAATCCAAGAAACATTGACAATTTGGTTATGGAGGGATTTGCGAAATGGTTCAAGAGCCATGTAAGCTTTTGAATTGCACTGTCAGCTTTTTTAATATATTGAGTACATAAGATGATTAGCTTGTCTATTTTCTAACCATAGGTTAAGAAGATGCGGGAGGATGGGCAGGCAGTTGATGATGCCCTTTACGCACTAGCAATGGGTCATGATACTCGAGTAAGACATTATGAATCTTGCGTTGTTGGAGATATGCGCTACAACACCCTTGCACGCGACGAAGGCAGGAAGACACAAAACAGTGCCATCATGAGCACGGATACGTACGACAGAGAGACAACTGAAATGTATGCTCACATAACAGACATTGTTCAGTTGCAGTATATCTCCAGTTTCGAGGATCATCGGTGTCTTGTTCTGTTGTGCTGTCGTTGGTATAACCTATTTTCCAGGATCGCAAAACCCAGAGCAGATGATTATTTCAAATCCATCAATGTCAAGGCGGCGTACTAAACCAATGAGCCTTTTATTTTGGCAAATCAAGCAACACAAATATTTTTCTTGGAAGACACATTTCCACGTAGCGATGACTGGAGAGTATTGCAAAGGTTTGAGCAGAGGAATTCGTTTAATGAAGTTGCACAACAAGATGATGCTTACACTGCTTCTGATATACAAGATTCCATAGATGTTCCTAATATCTTTGAGAACCATCACGTCAATGACGCTGGCGAAAAGATTGCCTGTCGTGTTGTGGACATACAAGAGTTGATCAAGAAGAAGCCAACGTTCGAGGACATTGAGGATAAAGAAGAAGATGACACTGTGGGGAATTACGATTCAGACTGATACACATGGCGAAGATGTTGACACTGCTGCTGTAGATGATGGTTAGATTGTTTTTGTCGTATTTGCCTGTCAGAATACGTTTTTTATCTACTATGTGAAATTGTGTTTGCTATGACAACTGAAACCTGATGAACGTGTTGTTTAGTATTTTGCTGTGAGAACATCACTTGTTATGTATGTTGATTTGTGTTTGGTGATTGTATGACGACTAAAACATGATGACATTGTTGTTTAGTTGTACTCATATTTGGCTGTGAAACTTGAATTTGATGACATAGTTTGCTGTTGGACTGCAATTTGCTCGACGTCTTCGAATGGGAACAAAGCTGACCCGACAGAGCCTCTACTAATTTATTTATTTATTACCAAAAGGGCCTCTGCTATTTATTTGTTTATGAGCAAAAGGGGATACCCCCTGATTTCCGTTAAAAGAAATCATTAGATGTTCACAACACTACGCCCAGCCAGCTACACAGGTTTAATTCATTACTAGTTTCAGCAAAGTACTCGTGTCATAGCCACTGAATACATCACAAGTGCTACATACACTGCAAATAAAGAGACAATCATCCTACAAAGCACATCAATTTTGCCCATTATCTTCACAAGCTCTTTCATCTCCTCATTGTTGTCAAGGCCGTTCAGCAGCTGTTACTTGGCCATGATCAGAGGAACTACATCTTTAACCTTCTGCTCTGCATCTTCCTCTTCTGCCATTCTTTCAGTTACTTGTCCAACACCCCAACCTGCTGGTATTGGGATTCCTCAGCTAACCAAATAATCAGCGTATATGCATTCCCCCACATCAGCAACTTCCCAGAAATACAAATAACACAAATCTTTCCTTTTCTGCACGAATCAAATTCGAAGATCATCAACCAAACTATTAAAAAATCAGCAACTGAAAGCAGCAGAACAACACTTTAACATATTAGTACCCCATGCTTTGGACATTTGTAGAAGACCCGTCCAGGATTGAGGATTGTGGTTGAGACACGACGGATGACTTTGCGTGATTTGCAGCAGTGGCACCACACCAACGGCAGCGGGTTGCGATGAGCAACCTGCTGCGGTGCGTGTGCCGGTAGGGGTGTGATGAGACCCACAGGCGATGGTACGGGTGGCGACTTGGCGTATATCTGGTTGTTGCCTCCAGAAGAGCAGGTGGACGAGCAACCAGCAGACATGGTTGCTGCGGCTAGAGCTTCTGATGCTAGGCAGAGTAAGTAGAGAAGAGGAGAAGCAAACGTTGGATACGTCAGTTTCATTACTTGTAGAGTAGCATAGCACCATATATAGTCATAGTCTAGGTTTGGATTCGAACCAGCTACAGGAGCACGTCTCTCTTTTTTCTAAAACTTAGCAACGTCTCTTTACTGGTACACTAGCTCGTTCTGTACGCCTTCTCAAGTCTTTGATTTCCCTTCTTTTTTTTGCAAGGAAGGAGGACAAAATTGAGAGTTCCTGGGACTCGAACCCAAGACCTCTCGGTTGAAAACCAAGGGTGCTAGTCACTTATGTGGCGAACGTTCCCTGGGAGGAGGACGGCAGACGATCGCATTTTCCTTGTAGTTTTAGTTGCGACGCAAGATTGAACAGTCGCAGTTTCGGGAATGTTATTAGGCGAATGAGCCCAGTTTTTCTTTTCTTCCTATATATAAAAAAGTATGCTACTTGGTGTCGGCTTAGTCAACAAACGATTGTGCCAACCTTGACCATTGGATTGACATTCAACGTTTGTTGTGTTTCTTCTGTATCTTCTTCCTCCAGCCGCCAAGGCCAAACCAGCGCCGGCAGGACCGCCTGCTCCCGCCTCCCACTGCTGGCTGTGCTGCCGCGCATGCATCGTGGCCACATCGCACCCTAAAACTCTGTGCATCTTCCCCGGCTCCTGTTCGTTCCCGTCCGAGGCCTCACCATCGTCCTCTGCCTTGGTTCGCTCTCCGCGGCGCCGCCCTCCGGTGTTGTCAACATGGTCAACAAGCGAGAGGAATAAGGAGATGACTATACATGGTGAGGATGACAGTAGGGACCCAGCAGCGCGCGTAGTATTTTTGTTTTTTCGGGACGGAGAAGGGTATCAACTGGGTTGTGCGGGAGTTGTGGCCCGTCTAGCCCAGACTTTTATTTCATATGTTTAGCACATGGCTAACCCAGTTTGTTTTTTTCCTTTCTGAAAATGGCTAGCCTAGCTATTTTGTTTTTTGCAGAATAACCAACGTAGGCCTACTTGCTTTTCTATGCCCTGCTGGGCCGGAAAATCTTTCAAGACGAGGAGGGATGCATTTTGCCCAGAAAATGGGCTATAAGTAATAAGAAATGGGCTATAAGTAATAATAAATGGGCTGTAAAATGAAAAAATACAGCAAATAGGCAATTAGTTCCAAAATACATTTTTCTTTCGGATTTTGATATTTTAAATTTCATTGTTTTTGTGCGGGTAAAATTTCATTGGATTTAAATTAAGGTATATTTAGTTTTTAAATTTATTTGAATCTGGCTAGAAATTTTGGGCTGTATGCTGTTTGGGACAGATTTGGAGGCTGACCTGTGGGTCTACTAGGTTGACGTGTACGAAAGGCTTTGTCAACGTAGTCCACAAACGATTCTAGTAGTAGTGACCGTTGGATTATAATCCAACGGACGTGCTGCTTCTTCAATATCTGATCTTCTTGCTCCAGCCACCCAAACCAGCGCCGGCGGGACTGCCTGCTCCTGCCTCCCATGGCCGGCTGTGCAGTCGCACAGGACGCACTGCCCCACCCTACTCCATTGCTGGCCAGGCCATTCCTCTACTCACCCACACCTCCTGTTATTTTCCGGCGACGGCAGCCGAACCAGTAAACCCTCGTACTCCCCACTGCATGGGCAACCACTGCCGAGTCTTCCCCGGCTCCGTGTCGTTCCCTTCCTAGGCCTCGCCGTCGTCCACCACCCTAGTACTCTCGGCGCGGCGTGGTCAACATGGTCAATGAACGACATCCATTGGACATGGATTGTACGTGGAGAGGCTGACAGCTGGGTCCACAGTCGCACAAATGGAAATGCCTCCTTATTACGCGCAAAATAATGATTCCTCCACCTGACATCTGGGAACCACCAGAAGGTCCTCTGTATTTCACGAAAAAAACGTTCCCCCCACTGACAGGTCGGACCCACCAGCTATATCTTCGCACGCAAGGAAGTGCCTCCTTATTACGCACAAAAAAATGTATACTCTCCCTGCTAGCTGGGACCCACCATAGTGGGAGGCTGACTTGTGGGCCTACTAAGTTGATGGGGACGGAGGGCTTTGTCAACTTAGTCAATATGAACGATTCTAGCTCCAGTGACAGTACGATGTCCATCCAACGGCCATAGTGCTTCTTCAACCTCTCGTCTTCTTGCTCCAGCCGCCCAAAGCAGCGCCGGTCGTGCCGCCTGCTCCTCCCTCCTGTGGCCGGCTGTGCTGCCACGGAGGCCTCACCGCCCCCTACTACTCCCACCGCTGGCCATGCCATCCCTCCACTTACCCACACCCCCTGTTATTCTACGGTGACGACAGCCTCACACCGAAGCCGAACCAATGAACCCTCGTAGTCCTCTCCGCGTGGGCATCCACTGCCGCGTCTTCCCCGGCTCCGCGTCGTCCCCTTCCTAGGCCTTGCCGTCGTCCACCGCCTTGGTGCTCTCGGCGCGGCGTGGTCAATGTGGTCAAGGAACGACTTCCATTGGAAGAGTACTGTACATGGAGAGGCTGACAGCTGGGTCCACGGCCGCAGCAAGGAAGTGCCTCCTTATTACACCCAAAATAATGATTCCTCCACCTGACAGCAGGGACCCACCGGATGGGCCACCATATTTCGCAAAAAAATGTTTCCCCCCTGACAGCTGGGACCCACCAGCTACATCTTCACATGGAAGGAAGTGCGTCCATATTACGGGCCAAAAAAATGATTCGCCCCCTGACTGGTGGGACCCACCAGCTACATCTTCGCATGCAAGGAAGTGCCTGACGGTCGGGACCCACCTGGTCGAAGCGTACGTAGCGTTGTCATTCTGGTCGCGAACGTGTACGTACATACTGGTCGATCGGTGTATCTGCAGGCCGCAGCGATGAAACGTGGCCGAGTAAGGAAGGGCACATGTCATAGTAGAGGCGCGGACGTAGCATATACACGTACATACAGCGGCCAGGGTGCAAGAAAGTAAATAGGGCCATGTACGTACATACGGGCGGGGTCTCGAACGCCTACTCGCGCATATGTATGGCCAGGGCCCGCGTACATGGCTGGGTCAGAACGAAGAAACTGTGTCGTCATCATGTTCATTGGGAGCCAACCGGCTTGGACGGAACAGCCGATGGAAACGAGGCCTAGCGTACCGCAGAACGGAGGAAACGGCCTTGTGTTCGATCGGCCACGGTTGAAACGGGATCTTGTTCATCGGGAGAGGTCTGGCGTACGGCAAAACGGAGGAAACGGACTTCTCTTGGAATTCCTACGGTCGAAACGGGGTACTGTTGATCGGGAGGGGTGTGGATATAGATATCAGGGCAAGATTATTCAAGTCCCAAGCACATTGCAGGCAATGTCCTTGGCACTTGGGGGCTAATGTACATCATTTCTCTTGAAGAAGACCTGACTACCTTATAAAGCTAAGCGGGCCCTTGGGGGCTACATGCGATTTCTTCTAAGTGGTTGTGATCAAAGACTCGACTCACCTTATTGAGTTGTGTCGGCCCTTGGGGGCTACAGGAGATTTTAATTCTAGTCAGTTCAAAGAACCGACCTATCATTGGCATGATAACCAAGACCTTGGGGGCTACGGATGATTCCTCAAAGAATTTCTATTTGAAAGAACTGGTTTATCATTTGCATGATAACCCGCCCCTTGGGGATTATAATTTGAAGTCTATAGATTTTATCTTAAGTCTTGACCACATTGAAATTTTTTCCTATGGTCAATACTTGGGGGCTACATACCTCATACTTCTGCTTCATTATTTGTACCAAGCTGGCCTCCATGTACCGGATTGTATTCAAGAGGCTCAAATAGCCTGCGTATACCTCTTCTGCGCTAAGTGACTCACAGTTTGGCAATTCAAGTTTTGCTTTACCCTTTTCCAATAAGGGCGACTCTTATTTTGCTCAATGTTCAGCTAGTACAGTGGAGGTCTTGGGTATTGTCTCACTCGCTCCAACAATGGCAATGTCATTAGTATTTCCCTGAAGATGGGCTTCTTCACTGGTCTTGACATGAGTTGATGAAGGAATTTGATGAGGACATGACTACCTTGGATACGACCAAAAATATTGCATACATGTATATTTGTGAGGTGATTCTAATGCAAACTATGCAATAATTTATTTATGTCATCCAGGACAAAAATACTTCACAAACTTTTGTGCCATGTCTAATTGCAGGTGTATGGGACATTTGTACAATCCACATATGAAGATAAGGGAAAAAGAGAAGTTTGGGTGCTGTTCAAAAACTCCTCTCATGGTACTTTTGGGCCAAGAGAAGATAGAGTTCAAGTCTCTCACGTTCTGGATTCAGATTCGGACTGCACAGACATACCTGACTCAAAACGCCAAGAACTCTTTCATACGGACTCCGAATTGGGTGATTCTTTTTTTGTTGGAAAGTAGATTTCATGCTCTTTCCAACCAATTTGATTCCCTTTGAAATTCGTCAGGAGCGTTAAGTTATAGACAAAACAATCTGACGCTGAAGCAGAATCTGAGTCAAACTACAAGTCCAAAGGTGTTGCATCACCTCCACTTGGGCCCATGGGTCTTGTATGACCTAGGGTTAGTTTTAGGCTGCCTTCGGACGTCCTCCCACCTCCTTGGCTGCCACCCCTTGCTCCTATATAAGTAGATCCATCTAGTAGATTTTTCCTTGGGATTTGTTTAGTTAAAAGGTAGCCATTGCAACTTCGTGTAGTTCGTTTGTGTCCAACGACCAGACCAAGACCGCTTTCGGATCCCCACCTTTATCAATACTTCATCTATACTCGCAATATTCAGATTGCATTATCATACTCTTGCTTGTTCTTCGATTGCGTGCAGGAATAGATCTTCGTGGTTAGGTTGATCGTGCTCCGGCGTGGTCAATAACCTCTCGTAGTTGGTTTAGCGATTGCTAAGGCGCAACGTCGTGCATGTTTGTAGTCAGATCGTCAAAGTCGACTCCACCAAATCGATAGTTATCATCTCATCGAAAGATCAGGACACCCTCGCCTCTATCAAGTGGTATCAGTTTTCAGGTTGCTCGATGAGAATTTCCAGTTTTCCCTAGATTAGATTTATTTTCTTACCTATTGCCTAAGAAAAAGCCACACACAAAAAAGTTAGATCTGTTCATCCTTTGGCCAAGCCAGTCTGGCCTTTGCAATTTTCTTTTCATTGTTTACATTATTGAATTATCGGTTGCATCATCGTGTCGAGTTGCTGGTCTTAGTGTCTAGTTCGTTTAGAGTTTCGAGTTCTGTTCACATTAGTCACGCCGCCGCTGCATCATTATTCCTTCCGCTGTCCACCATCTCATCCATCTTATCTAGTTTGTTTTGGAAAGAGAGAGATAAAAAAAGACAGAAAAAAAGAGAGAGAGAAAAAAAGTCAGAGAAAAAAAGGAGAGAAAGAAAAAGAAAAAGAAGAAAAAGTGTGAGAAAAAAAGACAGAAAAAAAACAAAATATGGATATATCTAGAGTCAATCTCGTAGCTGAATTCGGATTGGAATCTGTTTTGTGCAATGTCCAGTAAAACAGGCATATCTTCCTCATACGAAGTCCGTTTTGCCTCCGTGAGTACTCAAATCAAAGCTAGCAACGAGCCGCATCTAAATAGTTGGAGAAGCTTGTTCAATATTTCACACCTAAAAATCGGATCCTAAATAGGTCTTTTTGCCCTCCGAAGTTCGCGAACACAGCTTGTTCCAGTTTTTCAGGCCAGTTTTAGAATTTTTTGACTCCTCGTATCAACTTGGAATTGAGTGATTCTTTTTGCGTTTGAAAGCTTGAGTCAATGCCATTATTGTGGACAGTTGTCAAAAATTTGGCATAAACCTTTCTAGAGGAAAGTTGGAGAGAAAGTTGTTGGTATATCCCGCTTGGCAGTTGTTTCACATCATTATCTTTACTGTTATTGTGATCTTCACTTTCATCTTGCTGTCCAGAGCTACTTCATATCCTTTATTGATGCTAGTTGTGCTACGCTGTGACCTCATTAGTGTTCTAGGCTCGCGTCTCTAGTCCGGTCTAGCCTAGGACCAGCACAGTACAGTCGTTGAGCGTTTATTCAACATTGCATCTCTAAATTGATTAGTGCAAATCTTTTGCTACCATATATTTAAGCCTTCCAAGCTCCACATATTTCTACACCGTGTATACGTACGTTCCCCTGGCAATCGCTTTACTCAATCTTCTGAGTTATTTTACACCGCTGGTTGCCTGTCACCACCTGCTGCTTTGTAAAACTTGTAAGATATTGATATTTGCTTTACTGTGAGCGCTTTACCACCACATCCTAGTAGTTCATAGGAACATTATTCTTGAATTTTGTTTCTTTTTTCTACTAATCATGACAGGTTCCGAAGATAGAAGTTATTGGATGACAGATACATCTTCACCATCACGAGAGGTGGGACAACACACACAAGCATGTGGTCAGGTTATCTCTTTACCATCATTTGAGGGTAGATTTATTCCTGCTATTTATCTAGCTTGGGAGCTTGAAGTAGAACAAGTTTTTAGTCACCATAATCTTTCTGAACTTGAGAGAGTACGAGCTGCCACTGGAGCATTTACTGGTTTTACTTCTGTATGGTGGAGTGTACATTGTAAGAAAAACATTGATAATCAACCCACAAGTTGGAAAGATTTGAAAGTTCTAATGAGACAACAATTTTTTTCCTCCTTACTATCGTCATGAATTGCTTCGCAAATTGGAACAATTAAAACAAGGCAGTAACACCGTTCATGCTTACTACCAAGAGTTCAAATCTTATATGCATCACTGTGACATAGAAGAATCTGAGGATGATACAATGAATAGATTTTTTGGTGGTTTGAACCATGATATTCAAGCAAGATTTCAGTATATTCCTTGTTGCATTACTGCTATGTATGTTCGTGCTTGTACCTTTGAGAGACAGATACAGGAGGACGCATTGAGTGACTACAACAACTACTATTCCAGTTCATGCTCACCACCACCGGTTGGTTCCTCCACCGTTGCACCTACTAGAGCAGCCACACCTCAGATTGTGAGCACGACATCATCTCAAGAGTATGGTACATCGCCATCATCTGTACCTACATCAGCTACATCTTTGCGAAAAGGTAACTGTAAAGGTATTGATGATATTACTTCACATGAGAATGATGCATGCCTAGTTAACTTGAATACGTCATGTGTTGAGTTACCTGTTGATTTGAGCACATCACCTATTTTAGAAAATCGTGTTACTGTCATGAATGCGTCATATGATCAAACAGTTGAAGTACCAACAATTTTGAGTGCACGCAATGAATTAACTGTTGATGCAAAAGAACCAATGTTTAATCATTTTGATATGACCTCTAATCTTGGTGATGATTCTTTGTCAAATGATTTATTGCATGTTTGCTTATTTAAGCATGTTCTAGTATGTAAATTTGATGCAAGTATGGTTTATTCACCAATTTTGGGATGGTTTAATAATGAACATTGTCAATCCTTTGATATGAATAAGAGCTTCACTTATATGTGCAAATTGAGTTGCAATATTTTCATGCCTTATACTTCTTGTGATAATATTTTGGCTTTACATTTTATGAACTACGAAAGTTACTCATGTATACATGTGTCATATGTGCAAAAATCAAGGGAAGTAAAAATTGATGACATATACATATACAACATGTACACCTTGTCTCTTTTGTTAGCCACATTTCAGATTAAGCAACGCCGAGGATGGCTTTGTTTTCAAGAAGGGGAGGATGATGAGGACATGACTACCTTGGATACGACCAGAAATATTGCATACATGTATATTTGTGAGGTGATTCTAATGCAAACTATGCAATAATTTATTTATGTCATCCACTACAAAAAATACTTCACAAACTTTTGTGCCATGTCTAATTGCAGGTGTATGGGACATTTGTACAATCCACATATGAAGATAAGGGAAAAAGAGAAGTTTGGGTGCTGTTCAAAAACTCCTCTCGCGTCATTTTTGGGCCAAAAGAAGATAGAGTCCAAATCTCTCACGTTCTGGATTCAGATTCGAACTGCACGGACATACCTGACTCAAAATGCCAAGAACTCTTTCATACGGACTCCGAATTGGGTGATTCTTTTTTTTGGAAAGTAGATTTCATGTTCTTTCCAACCCAATTTGATTCACTTTGAAATTCGTCTGGAGCGTTAAGTTATCGACAAAACAATCTGACGCTACAGCAGAATCCGAGTCAAACTGCAAGTCAAACCCAGTGAAAGTAGAGGTAGCGAGGCACGTACTGTAGTGTTGCCATCGAGGATAAAAAGATGGGGTTTACATCATATTGCTTGAGTTTATTCCTCTACATCATGTCATCTTTCTTAAAGTGTTACTCTATTCTTCATGAACTTAATACTCTAGATGCATGCAGGAGTCGATCGATGTGTGGAGTAATAGTAGTAGATGCAGGCAGGAGTCGGTCTACTTGACACGGACATGATGCCTATATTACATAATCATTGCCTTGGATACTTCTGGTGGTTTGGGAATATATGTGAATATATAGGAGGAAGATCTAGGTCAGGGGGTCACGGAGGGCCCCACAAGGTAGGGGGCACTCCCTACCCCCTGGGCACGCAATCCACCCTTGCGGCCGCCTCGCGGCTCTTCTAACTTGCACTCCAAGTCTCCTAGGTGTCTTCTGGTCGAAAAAAATCATCGTGAAGGTCTTACCCCGTTTGGACTTAGTTTGGTATTCCTTTTCTACGAAGCTCAAAAACAAGGAAAAAACTGAAACTGGCAATGGGCTCTAGGTTGATAAGTTAGTCGCAGAAATAATATAAAATAGCATAATAATGCATATAAAACATCCACAACAGATAATATAATAGCATGGAACAATAAAAAATTATAGATACATTGGAGACGTATCAAGCATCCCCAAGCTTAATTCCTGCTCGTCCTCGAGTAGGTAAATGATAAAAACAGAATTTTTTATGTGGAATGCTACCTAACATATTTATCCATGTAATTTTCTTTATTGTGGCATGAATGTTCAGATCCATAAGATTTAAAACAAAAATTGAATATTGACATAAAAACAATAATACTTCAAGCATACTAACAAGGCAATTATGTCTTCTCAAAATAACATGGCCAAAGAAAGCTTATCCCTACAAAATTATATAGTCTGGCTATGCTCCATCTTCATCACACAATATATTCAAATCATGCACAACCCCGATGACAAGCCAAGCAATTATTTCATACTTTTAATGTTCTCAAACCTTTTCAACTTTCACGCAATACATGAGCGTGAGCCATGGACATAGTACTATAGGTGGAATTGAATATGGTGGTTGTGGAGAAGACATAAAAGAGGTAGATAGTCTCACATCAACTAGGCGTATCGACAGGCTATGGAGATGCCCAACAATAGATATCAATGTGAGTGAGTAGGGATTACCATGCAACGGATGCACTAGAGCTATAAGTTTATGAAAGCTCAAAAGAAAACTAAGTGGGTGTGCATCCAAATTGCTTGCTCATGAAGACCTAGGGCAATTTGAGGAAGCACATCGCTGGAATATACAAGCCAAGTTCTGTAATGAAAAATTCCCACTAGTATATGAAAGTGACAACATCGGAGACTCTCTAACATGAAGATCATGGTGCTGCTCTGAAGCACAAGTGTGGAAAAAGGATAGTAACATTGCCCCTTCTCTCTTTTTCTCTCATTTTTTGTTTGTCTTCTTTGGCCTCTTTTTTTGTTGGCTTCTTTGGCCTCTTTTATTTTTTCCTCAGATGGGACAATGCTCTAATAATGAAGATCATCACACTACTATTTACTTACAACTCAAAAATTACAACTTGATACTTAGAACAAAATATGACTCTATATGAATGCCTCTGACGGTGTACCGGGATGTGCAATGACTCAAGAGTGATATGTACGAAAGAATTATGAAAGGTGGGTTTGCCACAAATACGATGTCAACTACATGATCATGCAAAGTAATATGACAATGATGGTGCGTGTCATAATAAAACGGAACGGTGGAAAATTGCATGGCAATATATCTCAGAATGACTATGGAAATGCCATAATAGGTAGGTATGGTGGCTGTTTTGAGGAAGGTATATGGTGGGCGTATGGTACCGGCGAAAGTTGCGCGGTACTAGAGAGGCTAGCAATGGTGAAAGGGTGAGAGTGCGTATAATCCATGGACTCAACATTAGTCATAAAGAACTCACATACTTATTGCAAAAATCTATTAGTCATCAAAACAAAGTACTACGCGCATGCTCCTAGGGGGATAGATTGGTAGGAAAAGACCATCGCTCGTCCTCGACCGCCACTCAGAATGAAGACAATCAAAAAAATACCTCATGCTCCAACTTCGTTACATAACAGTTCACCATACGTGCATGCTACGGGAATCACAAACCTTAAGACAAGTATTTCTCCAATTCACAATTACTCACTAGCATGACTCTAATATCACCATCTCTATATCTCAAAACAATCATAAGGAATCAAACTTCTCATAGTATTCAATGCACTTTATATGAAACTTTTTATTATATCCCTCTTGGATGCCTATCATATTAGGACTAAATTCATAACCAAAGCAAATTACCATGTTGTTTAAAAGACTCTCAAAATAATATAAGTGAAGCATGAGAGTTCAACAATTTCTGTAAAATAAAACCACCGACGTGCTCTAAAAAGATATAAGTGAAGCACTAGAGCAAAATTGCCTAGCTCAAAAGATATAAGTGAAGATAATAGAGTATTCTAATAAATCACTTCATGCGTGTCCCTCTCAAAATGTGCGTACAGAAAGGATGCTTGTGGCAAACTAAAAAGTAAAGACTCATATCATACAAGACGCTCCAAGCAAAACACATATCATGTGGTGAATAAAAATATAGCATCAAGTAAAGTTACCGGTAGACGAAGACGAAAGAGGGGATGCCTTCTGGGGCATCCCCAAGCTTAGGCTCTTGGTTGTCCTTGAATATTACCTTGGGGTGCCTTGGGCATCCCCAATATTAGGCTCTTTCCACTCCTTATTCCATAGTCCATCAAATCCTTACCCAAAACTTGAAAACTTCACAACAAACTCAACAGAAAATCTCATGAGATCCGTTAGTATAAGAAAATAAATCACCACTTTTGGTACTGTTGTGAACTCATTTTTTATTTATATTGGTGTAATATCTACTGTATTCCAACTTTTCCATGGTTCATACCCCCGATACTAGCCATAGATTCATCAAAATAAGCAAACAACACATAGAAAACGGAATCTGTCAAAAATAGAACAGTCGGTAGTAATCTGTAACTCCAAAAATTCTGAAAAATTAGGAAAACCTAGGTAATTCATGTACCAATCTTGTGCGAAAAGAATCAGATCAAAATCACGCTTCTGTAAAAAATGAGAATTATGTTCCTGGGCGCAAAAGTTTCTGTTTTTCAGCAAGATCAAAACAACTATCACCGTAAGCCATCCCAAATGTCTTACTTGGCACAAACAATAATTAAAACACAAAAAAATATCTAAATAGAGGCTATATGAATTATTTATTCAAAAACAGGAAATAAAAATATTGGATTTTCTCCTAACAAGCGCTTTTCTTTAAAGCCTTTTAGCTAGGCATTGATAATTTTAATGATGCTCACATTAAAGATAGTAATTGAAACAAAAAGAGAGCATCTAAAACATGTGACAAACAAGTTTAAGTCTAACATGAGCAAACAAATTATCAAGACAAGCAGAAACCACCATATGCAAGGAAGAAGAAAGAAACAATAACAATCTCAAGATAACGGGAGGTAATTTTGTAACATGAAAATTTCTACAACCATATTTTCCTCTCTCATAATAATTACATGTAGGATCATAATCAAATTCAACAATATATCTATCACATCAAATTTTCTCTTCATGATGCACACATGCAAAGTTGACTCTCTTCTGAAATAGTGCGATTATCATAAAATAAAGTCATGACCTCTCCGAACCCACTTTTATCAAAAAATTCATAAGATTGAATATTCTCCAAATATGTGGGATCTAAAGTCGACACTCTTCCAAACCCACTTTCAAATATTACTGCAAACATTATTATCAATCTCATATTCATCATGGGGCTTAAATAAATTTTGAAGATCATAAGAAGAATCACCCCAATCATGATCATTGCAACAAGTAGTAGACATAGCAAAATTAGCATCCCCAAGCTTAGGGTTTTACATATCATTAACATAATTGACATTAATAGAATTTATAATAACATCATTGCAATCATGCTTTTCATTCAAAGATCTATCGTGAATCACTTCCTAAAGTACTTCATCACAATTTTCAGATTCATGGATTTCAAGCAAAACATCATAAAGATTTTCTGGTGCACTCAACTCACTAGCAATTTGTTCATCATAATTGGATCTCTTAAAAGGATTAGCAAGTGGATGAAGATCCATAAATCTTTGGTTCTCTGATTTTCAATAAATACACAATTATTCCAACCAAACACGCAAACGAGCCAAGTAAGACATAAAGGCAAACGAAAAGACGAACGGAAGAAGGGCGAATAAAAAGGCAAATCTTTTCGAAAATTGTTTTAGAAGTGGGGGGAGGAAAATGAGAGGCAAATGGCGAATGATGTAATGCAAGAGATGCGAGTTTTATGATGGGTACTTGGTATGCCTTGACTTGGTGTAGATCTCCTCGGCAACGGCGCCAGAAATTCTTCCTACTACTTCTTGAGCTTCCGTTGGGTTTTCCCTTGAAGAGGAAAGAGTGATGCAGCAAAGTATTGATAAGTATTTTCCTCAGTAAGAGAACCAAGGTAACAATCCAGTAGGAGACAACGCACAAATCACCAATACCTGCACAAACAATCAAACACTTGCACCCAACATGATAAAGGTGTTGTCAATCCCTTCACGGTCACTTGCAAAGGTGAGATCTGATAGACATATAAACTAAACAAAAGACAAACTAAATATTTTTGGGTTTTTGGTTTATCGATTGGAAAGTAAAAGATTGCAAAATAGTATATCAGAATCTTATATGATGGAAAATAGACCCCGGGGCCATAGGTTTCACTAGAGGCTTCTCTCAAGATAGCAAATAATACTGTGGGTGAACAAATTACTGTCGAGCAATTGATAGAAAAGCGCAAAGTTATGACGATATCCAAGGCAATGATTATGTAATATAGGCATCACGTCCGTGTCAAGTAGACCGACTCCTGCCTGCATCTACTACTATTACTCCACACATCCACCGACTCCTGCCTGCATCTAGAGTATTAAGTTCATGAAGAATAGAGTAACGCTTTAAGAAAGATGACATGATGTAGAGGAATAAACTCAAGCAATATGATATAAACCCCATCTTTTATCCTCAATGGCAACAATATGATACGTGCCTCGCTACCCCTACTGTCACTGGGTGACGACACTTCAAGATTGAACCCAAAGCTAAGCAGTTCTACCATTGCAAGAAAAACCAATCTAGTTGGCCAAACCAAACCGATAGTTCGAAGAGAATTACAAAGATATCAAATCATGCATAAAAGAATTCAGAGAAGATTCAAATAATATTCATAGATAAGCTGATCATAAATCGACAATTCATCAGATCTCGACAAACACACCGCAAAAGAAGATTACATCGGATAGATCTCCAAGAACATCGAGGAGAACATGGTATTGAGAATCAAAGAGAGAGAAGAAGCCATCTAGCTACTAGCTATGGACTCATAGGTCTGTGGTAAACTACTCATGCTTCATCGGAAGGGTAATAGGGTTGATGTAGATGCCCTCCGTGATCGAATCCCCCTCCGGCAGGGTGCCGGAAAAGGCCCCAAGATGGGATCTCACAGGAACAGGAGGTTGCGGCAGTGGAAAAGTGTTCTCATGGATACTTCGGGTGCTTTGAGAATATGTGTTAATATATAGGAGGAAGATCTAGGTGAGGGGGTCACCGAGGGGCCCAGAAGGTAGGGGGCGCGCCCTCCACCCTTGTGGCCGCCTCGTGGCTCTTCTGACTTGCATTCCAAGTCTCCTGGGTGTCTTCTAGTCCAAGAAAAATCACCGTGAACTTTTTATTCTGTTTGGTATTCCTTTTCTTCGAAGCTCAAAAACAAGGAAAAAACAGAAACTGGCACTGGGCTCTAGGTTAATAAGTTAGTCTGAAAAATAATATAAAATAGCATAATAATGCATATAAAGCATCCAAAGCATATAATATAATAGTATGAAACAATCAAATATTATAGATACGTTGGAGACGTATCACCTTGCCGGAGGAGAGACGCTGGAAGATCGAAGTTTGTATCCCAAGGAGAACCTTTGTACCGACTACCGAGCCTGTCGAGTTTTTCTTGGATGCGCCAACCTGAAGCTTAGGTAGGATATGGCTGCACACATCACCTTTGGACGCATTTGTGAGCAGTATAACATGGAACTTGAAAACACCATCTACAAGATGTGCGGACGCCGAGATCACCAATGGGAAATGGTCCGCACCAGGAAAGATGAGTCGATAGAGTCATACATACATGATATGGACCAGCACATTCGCTGATTGGAGACTCGGATGTTCGGTAGCATGAATGAAACAAGGAAGTTGATCATCTGGAATATTGAGCTGGAGGATGAAATCAAGGCAACCCGTGATGGATATGAAGAGGAAATCAACGTGCTACTGGAGAAGTACGAAGACCTGAAGAAGAAGCTAGAAGCAGCCGAGGAGAAGTTGGACAATGGACAGAACAACGGTGATGACATGATGGAATCTTCTGCTGGACATAAATTTTTAGCCGAGCACCACTTTAGATATTATTTGTATTTTGATTTTTTTCGATTAGAGTTTTCTTAGTAGTTCGATGTCGTTCATGAGATTTTGTAATTGTTAGCTTAGACCCGATTGTGTGAACCTAGAGTGAAACTGAAATGTGTGATTTGTAATTTATTTGCCTCATTTGCATATGGGTAGTGCAATTTTCTCATTAGGCCCTTATTCTATTCTAATTTCTCATCCACTCCAAACCCATCAGATGCCTCCGAGACGTGACCCGGGATTTCTGACAGAACTTACCCAGTTGATCCAAAACCAGAATAACCTCATGCAGATGCTCCTCCAGAACCAGAACAACAACAACAACCCACCGCCACCACCCCCAGTTGACAACCTTACCCGTTTATTGAGGTTGAACCTACCAGTATTCTCCAGCAGCACCAAGCCGATTGTCGCAGATGACTAGCTCCGCAGGATGCAGTGATGCTGAGAAGGTGCACTTTGCCGCGCATCAACTGGATGGACCAGCAGCTTCATGGTGGGAGAACTACACCACCACCTTCCCTGTGGCTAATGTGACATGGGATCAGTTCCAGGAGGCTTTCCGCACCACACATGTTTTAGCTGGAGCCATAAGTCTGAAGAAGAGGGAATTCCGAAACCTAAACTATGGAAGGCGTTCAGTGGCTCAGTATGCAGGTGAGTTCAGCCAGTTAGCCTGATATGCTCCAGGAGATGTGGCCACAGATGCCGCTAAACAGGAGAAATTTCTAGAGGGACTGAATGATGATCTCGGACTTCAGTTGATCGTGGCTCTCATTCTGGAAGGCAAGCAGCAGCAGATAGAGAACCACAAGAGGAAGTACAGACATGGAAAGTATAAATCTGGAGCCCAGCAGAAGCCCCGCTATACCCCGTACTCAGGAAATAATTGATTAGGATCCAGCAAGTATAGTGGACACAATCACCATAACCATGGAGGTCATTCTCATCACGGATGAAATGGGCATACCCATAATGGCCATAGGAATTGCTATGGGAATGGAGGAAATGGCAATCAGAATCGTTCCAACCCCGAAAAACAGGAAAAAAATCTGAGTCACATTACCTGCTTCAAGCGCGGGAAAACCAAACACTACGCCACCAAATGTCCTGAGGCAGAGAATGTGAATGCTAATGGAAGCTCTAGAAAGAAGCCCAACCCTTTCACCAGATTAGGTGAATCACCTCAATGTGGAGGAAATTGACGAGCAGCCTAGCGCAATTGTTGGTAAGTTTTTTAATAATGCATTTACATCCCTTATTCTTTTTGACATTGGTGCATCGCATTCATTCATATCAAGGGGATTTGTGGATAAGTTTAAGTTGCTGACCGTATCCCTTAAGTCACCTGTTGTAGGGTGAAACCCTAAGATAGATCTTTTCACACTTGGAGGGGGGAGGAGGGGCACCAAGAAATCACAAAGAGGAAATAACTCCAACAATACCCAATTACACATCCACTAGAATAGCAACACAAGATCCACAAGTCACAAACACAATCAAAGGAAAGATACAAGGGCAAAGTTCTTCCCACTCCTAGGAGATGAGGTCTTGAAGATAGTCTTCTCCTTGTGGAGATCTTGAAATCTACAAGGATTCTTCCCTAAGGGGTCTTGATCCACAAGAGGGAAGGTAGAAGGAGCAAAGCTCACAAATATCTCATCTAATATTTTGCTAACCCTAAGCATAACCCTAGGTGCGGAATATATAGGCTTGGGGTGGAAGTGGATGAAGAGGGGCTCAAACAGGCGATCACAATCGCTCATCCTGGAGAGCCCATGTGCACGGGGTTAGTTGGGCCCTGTAACGCCCGGGTAATTAAGCTACAGTAATCCCCCGTTAAAGGTGCCATGTCATCACATTACTGTGGATAATCCTCGCCAGATCCAAATCTTAGTTCAAACTCAAATTCAAATTAAAGCCCAAAATTCAAACTTCTCAAACGTGCAAAATAAAATGTTCAAAGTGTGGCAAATACTTCTTAACTAATTATGGTGGTGACCCAACACTTTTGTAAAGTATTTCAATGCCGTTTTGTGAATATAGCAGTGACTAAACCAACCACATTAGTCTTATTACTTTTATTCAAAAATCAAATGAATTCAATTATTACCCCAACCATTTCTTGGCAGCGTCTAAATATGCTATGCTAATTATGGGCCAAGTCCTATGCTTTATAAAACTAGTTCACTATTAAAAATAAAAGCAAAGCAGAAAAGAAAATAAGTAAAGGCAGAAAATAAAGAGAAAAAAAGAAACCGCCCTCCCCCCGGGCCAAATGGCCCAGCTGGCCTCACTGGCCGAGCCAGGCCAACCCACCAGCGCCACCCTCCCTCCTCTATTCACGGGGGGAGACGTGGGCTCCGGCGATGGCCGCCACGGCCGAGGGCGTCGCTGTGGCGCCCATCCGCCCGCCCGCCATCGCCTACAAGTCGTCACCTGCGGCCTCCCTCCAAACCCTAGCCCCACTTCTCTCCCTCCTCGCGCCTCTGCAGTCCCCCTCGCATCTTCTTGACGCCTCCATGGTCGCCGCCTTGGTCGATCCCACGGCCACCATTGTCCCCGCGCCGTAAGACCGAGTCCGAGGGCACCATCGTCGACTGCTCCATCCTCCTCACCCACTGGATCATGGAGGGATCCCCTCAGCGAGCACTGCGACCTCTTCTTCACCTTCGGCTCCGACGAGCTTCTCCGACGATTGCCGGCGCTCTACTGCTCCTAAGCAAACACCGAGCCTCCATGTGCTCCTCTGGTGAGCTTGCAGTCGATTCCCCTCCATTTTCCTCCGTGTATCCATGCCCGAAGCCCCTGTCGCCATTAGAGCCGAGGCACGCCCGCCGCTGTCACCCTGACCGCCCCTCCTGTCCCTGGCCGAAAACGTTGTCCGCCATGGCTACGAGCTCGTCGTGGCCGTGCCTTCCCCCGTGTCCCTGAACGCCCCAGTCCGCGCCCTCGAGCGTGCACATCTGCCCGGGGTCATGCCCCCTACTCTGCGACCTTGCCTAGCTGCTGCTCTTCGCCAGTGGCTGTGCCGCAGCCTCGCGCTCGGTCACGCCCGTGCCGCCCAAGCTCCGGCCGTTGGTCGTGGTCCACACCCGCGCCTCGCGCCACGGCGCCCGGCACGCGCCCCTTGGCCGCGACCGGCCCTCCCCTGGCGCACCCCGCCGCTCCTGTCGTCATGCGTTGCGCCCGCAACTGCTACTTCTGCCGCTGCCGTTGCTGCCTGCGAGGGCCACTGCCGCGCTACTCTGCTCGTTGCTTCAGCTACTGTCGCTGCATATGGTTGCTGCTCAGGCCGCTGCACTGCTACTTTGCTTGCTGCCGCCGCTGCTTAGCCGCCGCAGCTGCTGAAACCTGCTGCTGCGTTGCTATACTGCTGCGCTACCATGCTGATGCATGCGGCTGGCCATGGGAAGGCCGTGGCCGGGTGTGCCTATGTGTGTGCGTCTGTGTTCTGTGTGTGTGGCCAGCCATGTTCAATTAGTTTAGGCTAATCTAGATTTAGGTTAATAATTGTTAGGTTATATGCTAGCCTATGACATGTAGCCCCCTGTAATTTAGTGTAGCTATTTTATTAGCACATGCGACACTTACATGTGGGTCCATTGACCCTGTTGACCAGTCAAACTTTGACCGGTCAACTGTTTGACTGGCCTGCTGACTGGACCCTTGGGTCCCGGCTGTCATACACCTAGTCTAGCAACTAGTGTGTGCAAAAAGTATTCTGCCATATTTATCATTTAAATTAAATCTGTTAATCCAGAAAATGTTTAATACATTGAAAAATCATATTAAATAATCTATAAGTCAGATGAAAATACTTTGTACATGAAAGTTGCTCCGAATAACGAGATGAATTTGAATACGCTACCCGTTCGTCTGCCACACGCCACTAGCATAGCGAACCTTTAATCGTTCCCCTCCATTTCATCTGACCGAAAATGCCAAACTTCGGGAAAAAATTCCTGGATGTTATCCCCCTTCGTCGGTATCGTCTACCATTGCGTTATAACACCCCTAGCGCTGCTTTTGTCTTGTCATGCATAGTATTGCACTTGTTTGCTCTGTATTTATTGTTTCTTCCCCCTCTTCTCTCCGGTAGACCTCGAGACCGCTGCTGATACCCCTGTGATCGACTACGTCGACGACGACCCTTCTTCCCTTTCAGCGGAGCTTCCAGGCAAGCCCCCCTTTGATCATCCCGATATTGCCCATTCCGTTCTCTCACACTTGCATTAGATTTTGCTACTATAATTGATTGCTCCTATTCTGATGCATAGCCTGCTTTTGTACCTGTTTTTGTTACCTACCTGCTTATCCTAAACTGCTTAGTATAGGTTGGATAGTGATCCATCAGTGACCCCCACCTTGTCCTTGTTGCCCTTGCTTCATCATCGATGACTCGATCAACGTGATCGGCGACCAGAGCCCGACACCTCACATCACATCACGCCCCTTTTGTTGCTCGACTCTGTAGAGCTACTATCGAGTGCCGAGGGTGATACCTCATAACGCACTCCTAATGATAATTCTGTAGTGTCGCTATTCGGTCGTGGTCAACGAGGGTGGTTCCTCCTTCACCATTCCCGATACGGCTCTGTCGTGCAACACCTCAAGTGTGAACCTCGAGGGTGGTTCCTCTTACGTTCACCTTGATGATTGCATTGAGTGGAATCCACCGAGGGTGATTCCTCGGGTTTTCCCCTTGATCTTTGGACCCACGGTTATCTTGACTTTACTTGAGACATTGGTGAAAGTCGGGCGGGCCCAGAGAGCACCCGAGGAGTTACGGTGGCGGCTGGCTGTTCAGCGGTATCACCTAGGAGGGGGTGATAGCTCCGGACTTGTCCCGACAGCCGTCACTTCTTTTAATAATGCACTAACAGGTTTGGGTATTTGTTCTGAGTTAGCCTCTGGTCTTTACACACTAACCACCACGCGAGAATAGTTATGGGCCTCGAGGTTGCAGTATCAGCCGAAGCTTTGTCAGACGTCCAGTTCAGCATTGCAGCACGGTCGGATCGTGCTGGCCATCCGAGTCGGTGCTGGTATTAAACCTGCTCGCAATGACCCGGAGTGCAACGGGCGATGGGCCCAAGATCCCAGAGTGCTTATGATGTAGACCGGCGGGTACCTCTCTGCTGAGCCTAGGTAGGGCTACGATGTGTTGATCTTCCGAGGTCGGGCATGACCCAGGAAAGTGTGTTCGGACAGAGTGATCGAGCGTGTTGGGTAACATGGTGCACCCCTGCAGGGAAGATATATATTCGAATACCGTGTCCACGGTAATGGACGTCCAGACTTGTATCCTGATCTTATATAACTAGAAATGGATACTTGAGATATGTGATGGATATGTGGCTCCGGGATTGCTTTCTCGCAGGGGGTCGAAGAAGGATCTCTGGGCGTTATTACTACAACATGTTTGTTAATTATAAACTGCTATTCTTTACCCTTCTACATACTCCAAGATGTTGCACCTACTTGAAGATGCTAGTCTTCGATAGGCTAGGCCTTCCCCTCTATTCTGGCATTCTGCAGTTCAGTCCACAGATACAACCTTCCATTTGATACCAATGCATACTTAGTTTAGATCTGATCCTTGCGAATACTTTGGATGAGTACTCACGGTTGCTTTGCTACCCCCTTTCCCCCTTCTTCCTTCTTTCCGGTTATTGCAACCAGATGGTGGATCCTTGGAACCAGATGTCACCCCCGTCGACCACTACTACTACACCCGAGAGTGCCTACTTCTACGTGGAGACCGCCGACGACCAGGAGTAGTTAGGACGTCCCAGGCAGGAGGCCTTGCCTCTTTGATCGTTGATGTTTGTGCTAGCCTTCTTAAGGCAAACCTTGTTTAACTTATGTCTATACTCAGATATTGTTGCTTCCGCTGACTCGCTTATGTATCGAGCTATGTATTCGAGCCCTCGGGGCCCCTGTCTTGTAATATGAAGCTTGTATGACTTTCATTTGTGTTTAGAGTTGTGTTGTGATATATTTAAAATGAGTCCCTCATCTTGATCATACACATTTGCGTGTATGATTAGTGTACGGTCGAATCGGGGGCGTCACAAGTTGGTATCAGAGCCGACTGCCTGTAGGAACCCCCTTTCCAACTCCTTGGCCGAAGTTGAGTCTAGACTTTTGAAAATTGATTTACTAACATGGCTGTGTGGCTTACGGGCCCACGTCGCCAATGGGTGGTATTAGGATCTTTGACTCCTCGTCTATACTCTCGGACTCTGATCTCTCTTCTATTCGGTTTAAATGATTTTGCTAAATCTAACATTAGGATCTCGAGATCACATCCACCCAGAGATTTGTATTACGCCTTTTTTCGAATTGAGCGCCAAGTTCTGCTACACCATGTTCATTCACCGCAGGATCCTCTTATTGAGGGCACCCTGCCTCGTCACTTGCAAATCCCTCGCTCCAGAGGTTTTCCCCGATGTTGATGTAGCCTTTGCTATGTCCCGTTGATGTATCTTTCCATCACGCGCAAGTGTGCCGCCTAGTATGTCTACGATGCTTCTCTTGTCAGAACTCATACTAATAGCGTGTAATTGGCTCTATATATGTATCGGTATGTCTTCAATGACTACTTCTTTGTACATACCGTGCCTTTGCTCATTGTTCTGATAACATCATGAATGACTCCATACACATGCTCCACCCCTTGCCAAACTACCCCCTGTTGCAGTTAAGCAGGATGGTTAGACCCGCCGGTCGTGGCCGTGGTGGTGATAATCCACCACCGTCCGAATACATGGCCGGAATGATACATCAGTTGAGCTGAATCACCAGTCCATGGAAGGAGTCATGGCTCAGTTTCCGCGTCCCAACATGAATCAGTAGCCAGCCCCAGTAATACTGCAAGACTTTGTGCGTCTCAACCCTGTCATCTACCGTAGCTTAACTCTGCCCTTGCTGCTGATGATTGGCTCCGTAACATCACTTTCGAGTTATAGTCTGCAGATGTAGCCCCTGCCAGCTATGTCACCTTCGCGGCATATTATCTGAAGTGTCCCACTACTCAATGGTGGGACAGCCACATGCGTTCCTTACTTGTTGGAACTGCCATCACTTGGCCAGGATTCCAAGCTGCATTCTGCGGGCCAGTGTTGAACCACCATGGTTAGTCACAACGTTCCCGTTGAAATTGAAGGATTGGAATTTCATGTCCCCCCATTGTTTTGAAGTCTTGCAATATGGACCTCATTCTGGGAATGGGATGGTTGAAAGCACATACCGCCTCTATCATTAGGGCCACTAAAACCGTTCATCTACTTCATCCTTCGAGTGAGATAGTAAGCTACCATGCTCATCTTGTTTGAAATACTGAAGCACGAATTTATCCCTTGGACGTGTAAACGCTTCTCCTCTTGTGAGAATTGAAAACGCTCCAGCCGTTTGTGAACTCCAAGATGCCTTTCCAAAAGGAACTACCCAGTCCCTAACATTGAACTTACTGTCGTTAAATTTGCACTGAAATTGTGGCAACATTTCCTTCTCGGTAATCGTTGTGGGATCTTCACCGATCATCAATGTCTGAAGTATCTATTGCTCAGCTGGATCTGGATCTTCGAAAGCAGCAATGTTTGGAAGCAATTACAAACTATGACTACGGTATTTCTTATACCCTTGGCAAGGCTAGTGTCATAGCCAATGCCCTGAGTCACAAGTCTTATTGCAATAACCCCTTGGCTTATAAAGCTCAACCCCGGCATGATGATCTCGCTTACAGAGAGCATCCGATCCGCGATCTCGTTCAAGCTGAACGTCGCACCCGTCCGAGGGCTATCCAATTTCTTGAAGTTCAGTCGTCAAATCATTCTGAAGATGAAGCCACTTGGGAACGCGAGGTTCGCCTTCGAGATGAATACCCCGTTTTGTCTCCTTCTACCTCCTAAAATCTCGGGACGAGATTTCTTGTTGTGGAGGAGATTTGTAATGCCCGGATAATTAAGCTACAGTAATCCCCCGTTAATGGTGCCATGTCATCACATTACTATTGCTAATCCTCGCCAGATCCAAATCTTAGTTCAAACTCAAATTCAAATGAAAGCCCAAAATTCAAATTTCTCAAACATGCAAAATAAAATGTTCAAAGTGTGGGAAATATTTCTTAACTAATTATGGTGGTGACCCAACACTTTTGTAAAGTATTTCAATGCCCTTTTGTGAATATAACAGTGACTAAAACAACCATATTAGTCTTATTACTTTTATTCAAAAATCAAATGAATTCAATTATTACCCCAACCATTTTTTGACTGCGTCTAAATATGCTATGCTAATTATGGACCAAGTCCTATGCTTTATAAAACTAGTTTACTATTAAAAATAAAAGCAAAGCAGAAAAGAAAATAAGTAAAGGCAGAAAATAAAGAGAAAAAATGAAACCCCCTCCCCCCGGGGCAAAGGCCCAGCTGGCCTCACTGGCCGAGCCAGGCCAACCCACCAGCGCCACCCCTCCCTCCTCTATTGACGGGGGGAGACGTGGGCACCGGCGATGGCCGCCACGGCCAAGGGCGTCGTCGTGGCTCCCATCCGCCCGCCCTCCGTCGCCTACAAGTCGTCACCCGCGGCCTCTCTCCAAACCCTAGCCCCACTTCTCTCCCTCCTCGCACCTCTGCACTCCCCCTCACATCTACCCCACGCCTCCATCGTCGCCGCCTTCGTCGATCTCGTGGCCACCATTGTCCCCGCACCGTAAGACCGAGTCCGAGGGCACCATCATCGACTGCTCCATCCTCCTCACCCACTGGATCATGGAGGGACCCCCTGCAGCAAGCACTGCGACCTCTTCTTCACCTTCGGCTCCGACGAGCTTCTCCGACAATTGCCGGCGCTCTAGTGCTCCTAAGCAAACACAGATCCTCCATGTGCTCCTCTGATGAGCTTGCGGTCGATTCCCCTCCGTTTTCCTCCGTGTATCTGTGCCCGAAGCCCCCATCACCATTAGAGCCGAGGCACGCCCGCCGCTGTCGCCCTCACCGCCCCTCCTGTACATGGCCGAAACCGTCGTCCGCCATGGCTACGAGCTCGTCGTGGCCGTGCCTTCCCCCGCCTCCCTGGCAGCCCCAGTCCGCGCCCTCGAGCGTGCACATCTGCCCAGGGTCGCGCCCCTGCTCTGTGTGCTTGCCCTGCTGCTGCTCCTCGCCAGCGGCTGCGCCGCAACCTCACGCTTGGCCACGCTCGTGCCGCCCAAGCTCCGGCCGTTGGCCGCGGTCCGCGCCCACGCCTCGCACCACGGCGCCCGGTACGTGCCCCCTTGCCGCGACCGGTCGTCCCCTGGCCGCACCCCGCCGCTCCCGTCGTCGTGCGTTGCGCCCGTAACTACTACTTCTGCGGCTGCCATTGCTGCCTGCGACGGCCACTGGCACGCTGCTCTGCTCGCTGCATACGGCTGCTAGCCCCTACTGCTGCTCAGGCCGCTGCGCTTCTACTTTGCTTGCTGCCGCCGCTGCTGCTGCTCAAACCTGCTGCTGCGTTGCTATGCTCCTGCGCTACCATGCTGATGCATGCGGCTGGCCATGGCCGGGTGTGCCTGTGTGTGTGCGTGTGTGTTCTGTGTGTGGCCAGTCATGTTCAATTAGTTTACGGTAATCTAGATTTAGGATAATAATTGTTAGGTTACATGCTAGCCTATGACATGTAGCCCCCTGTAATTTAGTTAGCTACTTTTATTAGCACATCTGACACTTACATGTGGGTCCATTCACCCTGTTGCCAGTCAAACTTTGCCTGGTCAACTGTTTGAATGGCCTGCAGACTGGACCCTTGGGTCCCGGCTGTCATACACCTAGTCTAGCTAACTAGTGTATGCAAAAAGTATAATGCCATATTTATCATTTAAATTAAATCTCTTAATCCAGAAAATGTTTAATATTTTGAAAAATCATATAAAATAATCTATAAGTGAGATGAAAATACTTTCTACATCAAAGTTGCTCAGAATGACGAGACGAATCTGAATACGCTACCCGTTCGTCTGCCACGCGTCCCTAGCATGGCGAACGTGCAACCGTCCCCCTCCATGATGAGGACATCAATACCATTGTTACACCCACAGCCCCTGGTGCTATACATACTGGACCAATTACTAGAGCTCGCGCACGCTAATTAAATTATCAGGTACTTTCGTTTCTTGGTAATGATTCTAATGTTCATGAGAATATGACGCTGCCTAAATTGGATACATTTGTCTTGCTTACAAATGAAGGGCCTGGCATGGATAAGAGGGATGAACCCTGGAGCAAGACCAAGCATGGAGATGATGGCATGCGCAAGGGGAACGAGAAGGGAGTTACAAGTGATGATTTCAGGACTTTGAAGCCACCATAAGGAGTACATGAAGCCTTGGACGAAATATACAAGATGCCACTTAATAAATTTCGTCCAAAGGCTATTCTAGGTGCCGCGTCACCTTATTATTTGGCCAGGCCCATGTAATTTTGAAATACTTAAGTATAGGCTGTTTTAAGAGTCCGGATGTGTGGGGAAACAACAATTAGGGTTGGTTTCGGACCCCTCCTCCAAGGGCCACGAAATTCCCCCCTCTTCCTCCATATATACAGCCCTTAGGGCGTAGTTTAGACTTTGGGTTTTGTTTAGATTAAAAGTTCACCATAGCTGCAACTTTGCGTACTTCGTTTGTGTTCAACGACTAGACCAAGACGTCACATAACCCCACCTTGATCAATAATGCTTTCATCTTATATTCGCAATATCCAGATTGCAATCTAAGTTTCTTGCTTGTTCTTCGTTTGGTTGCAGGAAATAGACCTTCGTGGTCAGGTTGATCGTGCTCCGGCGTGGTCAATAAACTCTCTGAGTTGGTTTAGCGATTGCTAAGGAGCGATGTCCTTGCACGTTCGTACTCATCGAAAGATGGGACACCTTTGCCTCTATCAAGTGGTATCAGATTTCTAAGTTGCTCGGTGAGATTTTATAGTTTTTCATAGTTTAGATCGAGTCTGTTCTTCATACCTACAGTCCACGAAAAGCCAAAAAAAATTAGGGTTAGTTCATCATATC
This sequence comes from Triticum aestivum, assembly GCF_018294505.1. Lineage (NCBI taxonomy): Eukaryota > Viridiplantae > Streptophyta > Magnoliopsida > Poales > Poaceae > Triticum > Triticum aestivum. The sequence continues at coordinate 246,448,109 of NC_057802.1, read as the reverse complement.
TAAACCAGTCTGAGCCTTTGCATAGTCTTTTCAGTATTTTGCTTTGTTGAATTTGCGGTTGCATCGTCGTGTCAAGTTGATGGTCTTAGCGTCTAGTTTCCCTTAGAGTTTCGAGTTCTGTTCACAAGTTGGCACGCCGCCGCCGCACCATCGTCATCGCTCCTGCCATCTACCACCACCGCTTATCCGCCACCCGTCCGTATCCATATACCACCACCAATCTGTATCCATATACCACCACCAATCCGTATCCATATACCACCACCGCTACCATATACGACCACCACTGCCATATACCACCACCGCTGCCATATCTTACCATCATATATCCCCCACCAATCCGAGTTCTTCTCATATTAGTTTGTTTTCGAGATTCATCTATTTTCCGATTCGTGTTTCCTTGCCTGAGTAGGTTTCGGAAAAAATTCGGCGACCAAAAATATTTTTCCCTATCCTATTTTTAGGTCCCAGGGAGCGTTTTGAGACACTCGCCATCATAGTGATTTTTTGTCGCACTTTTTCGTCGTCACTGCCCTGATTTTCAAAAAAAATGTAAAAAAAATTTCGTACCTATCCTGTTAGTTTGACTTGGGAAGAGTTTTGAGACACTCACCATTATAGTGATTTTTCGCAAAAAAAAATAGGAGCGCAAAAAAAAGAGCAAAAACAAATTCAAAGTGTGCTCCTCCCTTGTTTACGTGCAGCGCCATGATTTTGTTAGTGTTCTAGGCTCGCGTCTCTAGCACGGTCTAGCCTAGGACCAGCACGGTACCGTCGTTGAGCGTTTATTCAACTTTGCATCTCTGAATTGATTATTGCTGACATTTTTGCTACCATATCATAAGCCTTCCCAGCTCCACATACATCTACGTCGTGCGTTTGACACCACCTGGTAATCGCTCTATCCAAGCTTTGAGAGTTTTGACTACACCGGTTGCCGATCACCGCCTGCTGCTGGGTAAGAACTGGTAAGAATTTGAGATTTGCTTGACGGATTTGTGACACCCACCACCACCACTTGTTAGTAGTCTGTAGGATCATATTCTTGTGTGTTTCTATTGCTGCTAACCATGGCAGGATCACAAGCCGACGAGATTGATAGGGAGAACTTGACGAACAAGGAGCTTCATGATAAGTTTCAGCCAATGATGAGTGGACAGGTGGAAGATGTGCTAAACAGATTTGAAGAGGCCCTGGAGAAGATAGATGGCATTGAGAAGGCGTTTGAAACAAAGCTCGATAACAAGTTTAAGGAATTGCTCGTGCGTCTTCCACAACCACCGCCCGCTGCACCTGTCGCACCTCTACAACCACAACAACAACATCGCCTTCCAAATCAAGTGGGACGAGCACAACACGTTCCCCTTGAGCCTGGTCGAAGTTCTGGTGCCGGTGTACCTACTGTTGATTCTTCTGTAGCTCCTGCTGCTACTGCAGAGGTGGAGGACCATTACGAGGATGAGGTTGACCAAATTAAGAACTACGTGCAACCACCAGCACCACCACCACCAGGTCGTCCTCATGCATATCATCGCAACGGTAGGGCTGCACCACCACCTGAGGTACGAGATCATGACCATCTTCCTAAACTAAAATGGAATATTCCACCATTTGAGGGTAGATGTGTTCCTGATATATATCTTACTTGGGAATTAGAAACTGAACAACGGTTTACATGTTTACAATATCCTGAGGAGAGACGTGTTCCTGCTGCTGTTTGTGCTTTCACTAGTTTTGCATGTGTTTGGTGGTATGAACATTGTAGATTATATCCCATTCCAACTACTTGGGCTACCTTGAAAATTGCTATGCGTACTCGTTGGGTTCCACCTTATTATCAACGTGAATTACTTCAAAAATTGCAGCGCTTAAGACAAGGAAAAAATTCTGTAGAAGAATATTATCAGGAATTACAAACTGGCATGATTAGATGTGGTATTGTTGAGGAGAATGAAGCTATGCTTGCATGTTTTATGGGTGGATTAAATAGAGAGATTCAGACCATTCTAGAGTATAAGGAGTATAATAATATCACTCGTTTATTCCATCTTGCTTGTAAAGCTGAACGTGAAGTACAGGATCGACAGGCATTGGAGCGGACTAACTTTTCTGCAGGTCGACCTTCATCATGGACACCGCGTGCATCCTCTACTTCCACACATTCTACTGCACTGACACCTCCATCAGCTACCACCTCCAGCCGTGATACAAGGAAGCAGGCACAACCACCAGAATCTGCCAAGAGCACACATATCGGGCCTGCACAGAGTTCTTCTTCTTCCATGCCATCAACAGGGCACACAAGTGATATTATTTGTCGTCGTTGTAAGGGACGAGGTCATTATGCGAGAGAATGCAAATCTCGGTGTGTGATGATTGCTACTGAGGATGGTGGGTATGAGTCCGCTAGTGACTATGATGAGGAGACTTTGGCTCTTATTACACGTGAAGAACACGGTGGAGATGATTCTGCACATGAGACGCGATACAAGGATCCTGAAGTTGCTGATAGGTATGAATGTTTAGTTGCTCAACGTGTTTTGAGTGTGCAGGTCACACAAGCTGAGAAAAATTAGAGGCATAATTTGTTACATACAAAGGGAGTTGTAAAGGAACGTTCCGTTCGCATAATCATAGATGGAGGGAGGTGCAACAACTTGGCTAGCATGGAGATGGTGGAGAAGCTATCTCTCACCACAAGACCACATCCACATCCTTACTATATCCAATGGTTCAATAACAGCGGCAAGATTAAGGTAACACGGACTGTTCGTGTGCATTTTAGTATCTCTACATATGCTGATTATGTTGATTGTGATGTGGTACCCATGCAAGAATGTTCCTTATTACTTGGTAGACCATGGCAATTTGATAAAAATTCTATACACCATGGTAGAAACAATCAGTATACTCTTGTTCATAAGGATAAACATATTGCTTTGCTTCCTATGACACATGATTCCATTTTGAAAGATGATATTAATAGAGCTAATAAAGCAAAACAGGAGCAAAACAAGAGTGAAAATCAGATTGTGGCAAAAGAATTTGAGCAACAAATGAAGCCTAATAATAAACCATCCAGTGTTGCTTCTGAAATTAAATTGAAAAGTGCATGTTTACTTGCCACCAAATCTGATATTGATGATCTAGATTTCAGCAAATCTGTTTGCTATGCTTTTGTGTGCAAAGAGGCATTATTTTCATTCAATGACGTGCCTTCCTCTTTGCCTTCTGCTGTTACTAACATTTTGCATGACTTTGCTGACCTCTTTCCACAAGACGTGCCATCGGGATTACCACCTATTCAAGGGATTGAGCATCAGATTGACTTAATTCCCGGTGCTTCGCTACCCAACCATGCACCATACCGTACCAATCCAGAGGAGACGAAGGAGATTATGCGTCAAGTCTAGGAGCTGCTCGACAAATGTTATATACGCGAATCCCTTAGTCCTTGTGTTGTTCCTATTATTCTAGTGCCAAAAAAGGATGGTACATCGCGTATGTGTGTTGATTGTAGAGGCATTAATAATATTACTATTCGTTATCGTCATCCTATTCCTAGGCTAGATGATATGCTTGATGAATTGAGTGGCTCTACAATATTCTCCAAAGTTGATTTGCGTAGTGGATACCATAAAATTCATATGAAATTGGGTGATGAATGGGAAACGACATTTAAAACTAAGTTTGATTTATATGAGTGGTTAGTCATGCCTTTTGGGTTAACTAATGCACCTAGTACTTTCATGAGATTAATGAACGAAGTTTTACGTGCTTTCATTGGACGATTTGTGGTAGTCTATTTTGATGATATACTGATTTATAGCAAATCTTTGTTGGAACATTTACGTGCTGTTTTTATTGCTATACGTGATGCATGTTTGTTTGGTAACCTTGGGAAGTGCACCTTTTGCACTGACCGAGTATCTTTTCTTGGCTATGTTGTTACTCCACAGGGAATTGAAGTTGATAAAGCCAAAATAGAAGCTATTGAGAGTTGGCCGCAGCCCAAAATGGTCTCACAAGTGAGGAGTTTCCTTGGCCTCGCTGGTTTCTGTAGGCGTTTTGTGAGAGATTTCAGCACCATTGCTGCACCTCTCAACGAGCTTACAAAGAAGGATGTGCCTTTTGTTTGGCGTACTGCACAGGAAGAAGCCTTCACGGTATTGAAAGATAAGTTGACACATGCTCCTTTACTCCAACTTCCTGATTTTAATAAGACTTTTGAGCTTGAATGTGATGCTAGTGGAATTGGATTAGGAGCTCTGTTACTACAAGATGGCAAACCTGTTGCATATATTTCTGAAAAATCTAGTGGGCCTAGTCTGAATTATTCTACTTATGATAAATAATTATATGCTCTCGTTCGGACTTTAGAGACATGGCAACATTATTTATGGCCCAAAGAATTTGTTATACATTCTGATCATGAATCCTTGTAACATATTGAGACTTTCCCTGATGTCATTAAACACAAGAAGGGTAAAGAAAATGTTATTGTTGATGCATTGTCTCGTCGCTCTACTATTCTTTCACAACTTGACTTCAAAATATTTGGTTTGGAGACCATCAAAGATCAATATGTGCATGATGATGATTTTAAAGATGTAATGCAGAATTGTAAAGAAGGAAGAACATGGAACAAGTTTGTCGTTAATGATGAATTTGTGTTCCGTGCTAACAAGCTATGCATTCCAGCTAGCTCCGTTCATCTTTTGTTGTTGCAGGAGGCGCATGGAGGAGGATTAATGGGACACTTTGGCGTGAAGAAGACGGAGGACGTACTTGCTACACACTTCTTTTGGCCAAAGATGAGACGGGATGTTGAGCGTTTTGTTGCACCACATGTCAAAAAGCTAAGTCACGACTCAATCCTCATGGTTATATACGCCTTTGCCTGTACCTAGTGTTCCTTGGGAGGATATATCTATGGACTTTGTTTCAGGTTTACCTCAAACAAAGAAGGGGAGGGATAGCATATTTTTTCGTGGATAGATTCTCGAAAATGGCACACTTTATACCATGTCATAAAAGTGATGATCCTGTTAATGTTGCTGATTTGTTCTTTCGTGAAATTATTCGCTTGCATGGTGTGCCAAATACTATTGTTTAAGAACGTGATACTAAATTTCTTAGCCACTTTTGGAGATGTCTATGGGCTAAGTTGGGGACTAAACTACTTTTTAGTACTACTTGTCACCCCCAAAGAGATGGTCAAACTAAAGCAGTCAATAGAACATTGTCTACTATGCTTAGGGCTGTTTTGAAGAATAATAAGAAAATGTGGGAAGAATGCTTGCCTCATATTGAATTTGCTTATAATCGTTCGTTGCATTCTACTACTAAGATGTGCCCTTCTGAAATTGTGTATGGTTTCCTACCTCGTGCACCCATTGATTTGTTGCCTCTTCCATCTTCGAAGAAGGTTAATTTTGATGCTAAAGAACGTGCTAAATTGATCTTAAAAATGCATGAGTTAACTAAGAAGACATTGAGCGTATGAATGCTAATTATAAACTTACTGGAGATAAGGGTAGAGAAACATGTTGTGTTTGCACTGGAGATCTTGTTTGGTTACATTTGCATAAGGATAGATTTCCTAATTTGCGTAAATCAAAGCTAATGCCATGTGTTGATGGTCCTTTTAAGGGGTTAGAGAAAATAAATGGTAATGCATATTGATAACCCACAAGTATAGGGGATTGCAACAGTTTTCGAGGGTAGAGTATTCAACCCAAATTTATTGATTTGACACAAGGGGAGCCAAAGAATATTCTCAAGTATTAGCAGTTGAGTTCTCAATTCAACCACGCCTGGATAACTTAATATCTGCAGCAAAGTATTTAGTAACAAAGTAGTATGGAAGTAATGATAATGGTGGCAAAAGTAACAGTAGCAGTTTTGTAGTAATTGTAACAGTGGCAACGGAAGAGTAACTAAGCAAAGATCAATATGTGAAAAGCTCGTAGTCATTGGATCGGTGATGGAGAATTATGTCGGATGCGATTCCTCATGCAACAGTTATAACATAGGGTGACACAGAACTAGCTCCAGTTCGTTAATGTAATGTAGGCATGTATTCCGAATATAGTCATACGTGCTTATGGAAAAGAACGTGCATGACATCTTTTGTCCTACCCTCCCGTGGTAGCGGGGTCCTATTGGAAACTAAGGGTTATTAAGGCCTCCTTGTAATAGAGTACCGAACCAAAGCATTAACACTTAGTGAATACATGAACTCCTCAAACTACGGTCATCACCGGTAAGTATTCCGATTATTGTCACTTCGGGGTTAACGGCTCATATCACATAATAGGTTACTAATGACTTCCAAGATAGGATCAAGAACTCACATATATTCATGAAAACATAATAGGTTCAGATCTGAAATCATGGCACTCGGGCCCTAGTGACAAGCATTGAGCATAGCAAAGTCATAGCAACATCAATCTCAGAACATAATGGATACTAGGGATCAAACCCTAACAAAACTAACTCGATTAGATGATAAATCTCATCCAACCCATCACCGTCCAGCAAGCCTACGATGTTATTACTCACGCACGGCGGTGAGCATCATGAAATTGGTGATGGAGGAAGGTTGATGATGACGACGGCGACGGATTCCCCTCTCCGGAGCCCTGAACGGACTCCAGATCAGCCCTCCCGAGAGAGATTAGGGCTTGGCGGCGGCTCCGTATCGTAAAACGCGATGAATCCTTCTCTTTTATTTTTTTCTCCCCGAACGTGAATATATAGAGTTGGAGTTGAGGTCGGTGGAGCACCAGGGGGCCCACGAGGTAGGGGGCACGCCCAGGGGGGTAGGCGCGCCTCCGACCCTCATGGACAGGGTGTGGGCCCCTGGTCTTGATTCTTTCGCCAGTATTTTTTATTAATTCCAAAAATATTCTCCATGAAGTTTTAGTTCATTCCGAGAACTTTTATTTCTGCACAAAATAACACCATGGCAATTCAGCTGTAAACAGCGTCAGTCCGGGTTAGTTCCATTCAAATCATGCAAGTTGGAGTCCAAAACATTGGCAAAAGTGTTTGGAAAAGTAGATACGATGGAGACGTATCAACTCCCCCAAGCTTAAACCTTTGGTTGTCCTCAAGCAATTCAGTTGATAAACTGAAAGTGATAAGGAAAAACTTTTACAAGCTCTTTTTGCTCTTGTTGTTGTAAATACGTAAAGCCAACATTCAAGTTTTCAGCAAAGATTATGAACTAACCATATTCACAATAACACTTAGGTCTCATATTTACTCATATCAATGGCATAATCAACTAGCGAGCAATAATAATAAATCTCGGATGACAACACTTTCTCAAAACAATCATAATATGATATAACAAGATGGTATCTCGCTAGCCCTTTCTGAGACTGCAAAACATAAATGCAGAGCACCTCTGAAGATCAAGGACTAACTAAACATTGTAATCCATGGTAAAAGAGATCCAGTCATAGTCATACTCAATGTAAACTAATAGTAATGGATGTAAATGACAGCGGTGCTCTCCAACTGGTGCTTTTTAATAAGAGGAGGACGACTCAACATAAAAGTAAATAGATAGGCCCTTCACAGAGGGAAGCAGGGATTTGTAGAGGTGCCAGAGCTCGGTTTTGAAATAGAGATAAATAATATTTTGAGTGGCATACTTTCATTGTCAACATAAGAACCGAGAGATCTCAATATCTTCCATGCTACACACATTATAGGCGGTTCCCATACAGAATGGTAAAGTTTATACTCCCCCTCCTGATAGAGGCAAAGGTGTCCCGTCTTTCGATGAGATGATGAATATCGCTTTGATGTAAGTCGACTTTGACGATCCGACTACGAACGTGCGAGGACGTCGCGCCTTAGCAATCGCTAAACCAACTCCGAGAGGTTATCGACCACGCCGGAGCACGATCAACCTGACCACGAGGGTCTGTTTCCTGCGAGCAAACGAAGAACAGGCAAGAAACTGAGATTGCAATCTGGATATTGCGAATATAAGATGAAAGCTTTATTGATCAAGGTGGGGTTCTGTGACGCCTTTGTCTGGTCGCTGAACACAAACGAAGTACGCGAAGTTGCAGCTATGGCGAACTTTTAATCTAAACAAAACCCAAAGTCTAAACGATGCCCTAAGGGCTGTATTTATGGAGGAAGAGGGGGGGAATTTCGTGGCCCTTGAGGAAGGGGTCCGAAACCAACCCTATCTCTTGTTTCCCCACACATACGGACTCTAAAAACAGCCTATACTTATGTATTTCGAAATCACATGGGCCTGGCCCAATAATAAGGTGACGCAGCACCTAGAATAGCCTCTGGACGAAAGTTATGAAGTAGCATCTTGTATATTTCGTCCAAGGCTTCATGCACGCATTATGGTGGCTTCAACGTCCTGAAATCATCACTTGTAACTCCGTTCTTGTTCCCCATGCGCATGCCATCATCTCCATGCTTGTTCTTGCTCCAATGTTCATCCTTCTCAAAGCTAGGCCCTTCATTTGTAAGCAAAACAAATGTATCCAATTTAGGCAGCATCATATTCTCATGAACATTAGAATCATTA